>NC_056743.1:720684727-720957227 GCF_019279795.1 Protopterus annectens | reverse complement strand
TGTTTATGTACCACATTACTGTGGTGTTGTCTGTTCTTATTAATAATTGCCCTGGATGCAGGAGGTCCTTGAAAGCTGTAATTGCATTTATCACTGCTAACATTTCTTTTGAATGATGTGAAGGTGCTTTTCCTTTTGGGACCATTTGCCCTGAATGCACCTGTCTGTCATGTGTGCCCCCCAGGCGTAGTCTGAGGCGTCTGTTGTGATGACTTGATTTGCTTGAGGCTTGCAGAATGGTAGACCTGTGTTTGTTTGGCATGCTTGGGCCCACCATAGAAATTCCTTTTGCAAACATGGAATTAGTGGTATTATTGTTTCCAAACTGTGGCTGTGTTGAGACCATAGGTTTTTTAGGTACCATTGAAGTTTCCTCATATGCAACTTTGCACATGGGATTAGAAGAATGCAAGATGCCATGAAGCCCGGAGCCTGCAGGATTTTCCTTGCAGTTAGCCTGGTACAATTTGCTAGCATCTTGAAGTATTGAGTTAGTTGCCCCTGTTTTTCTGGCGTAAGAGAGGCCATCTGGGTGTTTGTGTCCAAGTTGGCACCCAGGAAAATTATTTTCTGAGATGGTGTTAGCCTGGATTTCTCTTTGTTGACTGTGTATCCCAGAGAATTCAATAACCGTGCTACATAAGCCAGATGTTCCAGAAGTATGTGTTTGCTGTCCGCTTGGATCAGGCAATCGTCCAAATAAGGGTAAATTTGTATCCCTTGAAGTCTGCAGTAGGCAATTACTGATGCCAGGCATTTCGTGAATACTCTGGGCGCAGTAGATAAGCCAAAGGGCAATGCAGAGAATTGATAGTGGATTGAACCTGCAAGAAATCTGAGGTATCTTCTGCAGCTTTATCTGATTGGGACATGCAGGTATGCCTCCTTGATGTCCAATGTTACCAGCCAAGACTCCTTGCCCAGCATGGGAAGAAGCTGCTGTAAGATGAGCATCTTGAATTTTGGTACGAGTAGAAATGAGTTTAGGATGGATAAGTCCAAAATGGGTCTCCAATCGGTTCCCTTCCTTGGTACCAGGAATAGTCTGGAATAAAAACCTTGACCTTGTTCGTGAGTAGGTACCTCTTGAATAGCTTTCATGTCCAAGAGCTTTGAAATTTGTATTTGAGCCTCTGCCCTTTGATTGTGTGGCAGGTTTGGCATGCATCTCATTTTTGGAAGAGTGTGAAAATGAAATCTGTAGCCTCTGTTTATAATGTCCAGGATCCATTCGTCTTTTGTGACAATATGCCAATTTTTTGAAAATAATGCCAGCTTTCCTCCCAAGGGTGCTGCCACCTGAGCCTTGCTTGGCATGCAAAGGGGAAAGTCACTGGGTTTGTTTCCTGTACTGTTGTGCACTGTCTTCGCCACCTCTTGGTGCTGGAGATTGCCATTGTCTGCCTCTGTATGATCCTTGAGATTGTCCTCTGCCCCTTGTGCGCCTGTATCTACCTCTTTGGGGCTTGTCCGTGGCTGGAAAGGACCAGTTTTTTGAAGGCCAATTTCTGCTAAAACGTGGTGGTTGTACCTGTAGAAAAGCTTTGACAGTTTGCATAAATTTAGCCTTTTCTTCCATTTTCCGTAGTATTTCCTCAGCATTAGTACCAAATAATACATCCTTTTGTAAAGGAGCATCTAGTAGTTTAGCTTTAACATGATCAGGCAAGGTTTGTTCCCTAAGCCAGGCATGTCTACGAATGACTGATCCTGTAACAGCAGCTCTACTTGAGGCCTCTAGAGCATCATAGCCACATTGTAAGGTGTGTTTACCCAGTTGTTCTGCACTATGCATCATATCCTGCAACTCCTTCAAATCTGGTTGTTCAGGTTGTGACATTTTATTCCTTAATTGTGATAACAGAAACTGTTGATATTTAAGCATATGGAACTGACAATTTAAGGCCCTCATGGCTAGGGTGGCCGAGGTATATACCTTTTTACCCCACCTTTCTAAGGATCTAGACTCTCTCTCGGAAGGTAATGGATTCTTAGCAGTAGAGGCCTTCATTCCCTTGGGGCCTTGAGAAATGGTTTCAGGGTCAGCATTATGGCTTTTGTAAAGAAATTGGTGTGCGTTAGGAACACTGTAGTAACTATCAGGCTTGACTGGGGCAGGAGGCAGGGAATCTGGATTAAGGCAAGCCTCCGAGTAAACATCAAGTATGTCCAAGACAGGAGGTATCGCCAGAGGTCTGTGCTGAGGTAGCAAAAGAAATTCCCTAAGCCTTTTCTTGGAATCTGAAAAATCTTGGCCTTCCCAATGGAAGTGTTCCCTCAAGGTATGCAAGGTTTCCCTGAAAGAAAAATCCTCTGGGGGGGATACTGAAGGGATGGACTTCTCTGCATCAGAATCTTCAAAAGGGGAGTACGAGTGTTCCTCTTCATCAGAATGTTCTGAAATAATGGAGCCCTGGTCAGAAGAGGGAGAATCTTCCTCCACTCTGGGTCTCTTGCCCGCAGGGGGTTGGGAACCCCTGATAAGAGTGATTAAATCCTCAGCCATTTTGAGCATCTGCTTTTTAGGCATGGGACTTGGAGATGGGCCCTGTGCAACAGGCCTCTTGGAATGCATGGCTGATTTAGACTTAGTAAAGGCCTTTATGGAAAAGGAAGATGAAGGTCTGAAGACACTATGGGTGGAAGTGGACCTGTCCACATTAAGAGGCTCAACACTCACAGTGGCTTCGGTAGCTGTAGTCAGGGTATGGGCCGAGGAACCTGCGGTCTCGGTTACAGAAGACACCGCCAGAGAAGTGTCGTCGGTAGTCAGGGGCTGCGTAGGCGCCTCGCTGAGAACCGGACCACGTGTAGCCGGTTTTGGCGTGGTGTCGGTGGAGACCGCGGACCTCACGTGCCGGTCTTTGTCCTTGCGTTTTTTGGACAAAACAGTAGTCGGAGTCTCCGACGACATTTTATAATTAAAAGCTTTACCAAAAAAGTGCTGGGCGAACTCCGCCCGACGCTTAATAGTGCGTTTATTGAAAGTAGCACAAAAGCGACAGCCCGAGACGTCGTGGTCTGGGCCTAAACAAGGTATACAGAGGGAATGGAAATCCTTATGCGGTATTTGCTTCCCACAAGAAATACTATTGTTAACTTTGTCTGACATCGGTCTGAGGCAAGAAAAGTTTCCCCAACGGGGTACTTAGCTTTAAAGAAGACTTCGGTTTCCAAATTTTCGTAATTTCAGGAGCTGGCCGACCGGCACTTGTGAACTGCTTCTGCTTCAGGCACCGCACGGCAAAAAAGACTGAAGAAAATGGCGTCGGCTGTGTCTTATGTACCCCTGTCGCACTGACGTCAGAAAAGAAAGAGACTACAACCGACGCCGGACCTAGACTTTGGAATTCGGCCGACCGAGGACCCGCCTGACGGCAGGAGAACCCATCTGTTATGACTGCAGCTGTATGCACGATGAACATCCTGTACAATTAAATTGAAAAACAAACAAATCTGTTAGCGGGAAAAATATAAAAAATAAAAAAACGTACAATAAGCTGGTTGCATAAGTGTGCACACCGTTAAACTAATACTTTGCTGAAGCACATTTTGATTTAATTACAACATTCAGTCTTCTTGGGTACACACCTGCCATCAATTAGAGACACTCTGACTTAACCCCAAACAAAGTTCAGCTGTCCTAGTAGGATTTTCCTGGCATTTACTCACTTGCCTGCTACAGCAAAAGCCATGGTTCGCATAGAGCTTACAAAGCATCAAAGGGATCTCATTGTTACAGAAAAACATCCAGGTCCAACTTAAATTTGCAAAACAATACATCGAGTCTCCCAAAAGCATGTGGGAAAATGTGCTACAGTCTGATGAGACCAAGGTTGAGCATTTTGGCCACAATTCCAAAAGGTACGCTTGGCACAAAAACAACACTTCACATCACCAAAAGAACACTATCTCCACGGTGAAGCATGGTGGTGGCAGTATCATGTTTTGGGGTTGCTTTTCTTCAGCTGGAACTGGGGCTTTATTCAAGGTGGATGGAATTCTGAACAGTTCCAAATACCAGTCACTTTTGACCCAAAATCTTCAGGCGTCTGCTAGAAAGCTGAGGCTGAAGAGGAATCTCACCTTTCAATACAAAAATGACCCCAAGTATACATCCAAATCAACAAGAGAACGGCTTTACCAGAAGAAAATTAAAGTTTTGGAATGGCCCAGCCACAGCCCAATCCTAAATCCAACAGAAAATTGAAAATTGGGCTGTGCACAAGAGATGCCCTAGCAATATGACGGATCTGAAGCGCTTTTTACTTTCCCCCTTCATCAAAGATTTCAAGTATCTCAGCAGAGAAAGGGCCATATAACTCATCTTAATCCTGCACAGCAATCACAACCTCAGCATTGTCCTCCTGTGATAAATTCTAATAATGCAGTCAAGCAAGTCGTCAAAAACACTAACCTCATGGCAGCTGCTCCAGAGACAGCATCAGCAGTGTAAGGAAGTACAATTGGAAAATGGTTAGTAATCTTGACGCAGAAAAGATACTAATACACAGATGTCAGACTCTGAAGAACGGAAGTCAGCAATTAATCTCTCACTTTAACTGAGTGAGTCAGAAAAAAAAATTGTGGATCTGGGACTATTACACAATTAATCAGAATTTCTGAAATCAGGTAGCTGACTGTCAGATAAACTGCTAGTTCAAAAGAAGGCATCCACAAAGGCTGGGAATACAGGAAAAAAAATACTGGTTGAAGAAATAAAAAAAGACTCCTGTAACATAATATATTTTAGTGGGATTCTGGGATTTCTTTTTGTTCCTAAAGGCTTTAAATAAACCCTTAGCAAAGTCCAGACATTTCTCTCTGTGAACTCTATGAGAAGAAAATGTCCAATTTATTTTCTTTTTCTGGGACTCCAGCCCCCCCCCCCCCCCCCCAGAAAAAAAGCAGTTAAAAAGATGATCCTTTCCGTGGGAAAGAAGTCCTTTATAGCAGCTTAGTGAAGCAGCAACCCAGGGTCCTTTCCCCAGTACTAGCAAGAGTGGTTCTACTCAACCTGAATTGGGCATGTGAACAGCTACAGATGGTACGCCATCCTCCTGGGACTTAAAAGCTTACACAAAAGCACACCAAAAGGACCAACAGAAATTGATAAGTGGTCTGAGGAACAACAAACTGGCCACAGCAGAGTCGCCCATCATCAGCCTATATTAAGGGAAAGCTGAAATGGTGATCGAAGCCACCAGGTAACTTTTCTCTGCTTGTGTCTCAGCAAGGGAATGATCAAGTCAGAGACCCAGGTCCAAGTCGTAGACATAAAAGATGACTGCCAAGTCAACAGAGAAGCCTTGAAGAGTCTTGTCTTACCTCCTGGCTGAAAAGTTGATCTGTAATGTAATTTTTTTTTTTTTTTTGTGGCAATCAGCAAGCACACTAGCCCCAGTCACAATCAACCAGTTTTGACAGAAAAGTAAAATTTTTTGCATAAAAGGTGATAATTTACAGGGTAAACATCACAGGGAATCACGACAGTCTGTAAAATAAAACAGGTATCTAATAACTAGATATCAGTTCCTGGAAAAGTCAATCTTGCCTCTTGACAGTAAAAATGTTTAGAAACAACTACCAAACATAATATCTTTAGTCTTTAGCCACGAATTTTGACAGAAAGTAACACTTATATCTAGAAAAAGTAATAATTTACAAGGGATTCTCAAACATGTAACTAGGATTGTCCGCTAACCATAAAATGTGTTTGAGGAGCAGTTAAGTAAGCCTGGTAGAGAATGTTTTACCTTCACACAGAAAAGTTAAGTTAAAATCTTTTATTAACAATTACCAAACACAGCAATCCTACCCCCTTTCAATTTATCTGAACAGAGAAGAAACACCTTCTTTCCCACAAAAAGTGATTACTTAAGGGAATCACCACAGTCACAGGAGCAGCTGTCATGTGAAAAAGTTGCCTAACAAGCAGTTAATTGGACTTGGTAGAGTTAGTAAAACACTAAAAGGAAAATTAAATTATTTTGAGATAAAATATTTTTAAATGACAGTTCCCAAAACCACAATTCCTGTCCCTTGGGTATAAAACTTAAGGTAAACCTAAATTTTTCCCTTTCTCAAAAAAAAAATAAATAAATATTTACAAAGAATTCCCCTTAAAGAACCATGATCAAAACTTGGGATTCTTGAGGTAAAACTTTTAGCATCAACCAATAAAAAAGACCAGATGCATCCTGTATCCACAATCATATGTTTCTGACCAAAAAAACAAAAAAAGAAGTTAAATCCTTACCATAACGTTCCATGTGAGTTGTTCATCTCGCCTTTTTGTTCTTACACGTGGGTTCGGAGCCAATCCCTCACCTCCGAGTCGGCCACTTTTCAAGCTCAAACTCTCAGAGTAGCTCGAGACCCAGTATATATCCCATGATGCTCTACTGTAAACCCCAGATCTAGTACGCTGCACCCGAAGATAGCCTAAAAAATAAGTACTGCAGTACCTACCTATCTAGGTATCTATAGATTTTCAGAAAGGAAAATAGTCCGTCTTAAGTAGACAGGCTGACAAGACCAACCAATCCACCAAGGCAACCATCTTTCTCACCAGGAGGGGGAAGATGGGAGGGAATGTAAGAACAAAAAGGCGAGATGAACAACTCACATGGAACGTTATGGTAAGGACATAACTTCTTTTAGTGAAGTTGTTCTATCTCGCCGTTTTGTTCTTACACGTGGGTAGCGTCCCAAGCACCCTAATCCTGGGTGGCTCAAGGGAGAACATTCCTGAGCACAGTGGAACCAAAGGAAGCCCTGTCCCTGGAGGTCCTGTCCACTTTTTAATGAGTGATAAACGTGTGAGATTTGGACCAAGTAGCAGCTGCACAGATGATATCCAAGGGTAAATGAGCTGCATGAGCTAATGATGTAGAAACAGCCTGGGTAGAATGGGCTTTGACATTAGTTGGTAATGGCTGGTTAGTGGAGGAATAAATGAATTTAATGCAATCAGAAAGCCACTTAGATAATGTGATTTTTGATACCACAGAACCTTTCTTGTTCTCTGCGTAAGAGACAAAGAGTTGATCAGATTGTCTGAAGTCTTTCGTTCTGTCCAAGTAGAATCTCAATTGCCTGTAAACATCAAGCTTGTGTAACATATATTCCAGTCTGTTGGTATGGTGTCTAAAAAAGGTTGGGAGCTCAATGGACTGATTTAAGTTAGTATCTGAACAGACCTTAGGAAGAAAGGTAGGATTTGTCCTGAGGGACTCCCTATCAGGGTGGAAGATCAAATATGGGGGCTTGGAAGATAAGGCTTGGAGTTCAGAGACCCTATGCGCAGATGTAATGGCTACCAGAAATATTGTTTTCCAAGACAGAAACTTCAAATCACAAGATGACGCGGGTTCGAAGGGGGCAAGCATCAATTGGGATAAAACAAGATTCAAATTCCAGGGAGAGACAGGGTGTCTGATAGGTTGTCTGAGATGGTGGGTACCTTTCAAAAAAGCCTTACACAGTCTGTGGGACATGATGTTAGACCTGTCAAACCCTACATGAAAGTTGGAAATGGCAGCCAATTGAACCCTTATGGTGGCAGCTGCTGCGCCATCATAGAACAAGGAAGACAAAAATTCTAATATGGTATGAATAGGCGCAACATATGGGTCAACGTCGTGGTAAGAAGCCCAGTGAACAAATCGTTTCCATTTGCTATTATATAGCTTCCTGGTTGACAGTTTATGAGAAGAAACTATAATATGTTGGACTGCGGGAGACAAATCTTGAGACCTGGCTAATATGGGAATTGGAGCAGCCAAGCTGTCAGTTTTAGGGAGATGAGGGAGGGGTGAAGAACTCCCGACGAATGAGTCAGAAGGTCTGGCACTGGGTCCAGAATCCATGGTTCTTCCACTCGATACTTCTGTAGGAAGGGGAACCAAATCTGACGAGGCCAAGACGGGGCTATCAGAATAACAGTCCTTCCCAGACTTTTGGCTTTCTGAATGAATTTGGGAATTAGGGGAATTGGAGGGAAGGCATACAGGAGGCCCGGGGGCCAATCGTGTACAAGCGCGTCCCTCGGGTTGCTCCTCGGTGAGGGATAAAGGGCAAAGTAGCTGCTGCATTTGGCATTCATCGGAGATGCAAACAGATCACAGCAAGGCTGGCCCCACCTGCGGAAAATCTTGTCTGCCACCTGTTGTTTGAGGGACCACTCATGAGGCAACAGGATGGCCCTGCTCAATTTGTCCGCTATCACGTTGGATGACCCCAGGATGTGCGTTGCTATTAGAAAGCATCCGGTGGATACAGCCCACTGCCAAATTTTTAGGGCCTCTCGGCATAAGGGATACGATCTGGTTCCCCCTTGCTTGTTGATGTACCAGACTACTGACGTGTTGTCCATCTGAATTGCAATTGTCCCTGGAGGAAGACAGTTGTGAAAGTGTTGCAAAGCCAGGAACACCGCTCACAGCTCCAGGACATTTATGTGCAAATGCAATTCCATGCTTGACCAAGTACCTTGGACAGTCTTTCCCTGAAATACCCCCCCTCCCCACCCTATCAGGGAAGCATCTGTGGTCACTGTGGCTGTGGATTGGGGAAGAACAAGGGGATATCCAACTACTATCTGGTCGCTGTTCAGCCACCAATTGAGATCCTTCTTGCAAAAATTTGTTAACAGAATCTCGTGCGACATGGGCAATTGTTGGCAAGACCATTGTGTGAAGAGTAACCACTGGAGTATGTGCATGTGCATGCGTCCCAACGGAACTGCTATTAGCGTGGCTGCCATTGTGCCTAATAGCTTCAGTATCTGGAACACAGGAGCTTTGTTGTGGGTCAACAGACTGGAGTACTGACTTCTTAGAGAGAAGATTCTTGTTTGAGGCAACCTGATCCTTGAATCGATAGTGTCTAGCTCTGCTCCTATAAAGGTAATACGTTGCGAGGGTGATAACGCAGATTTTTCGAAGTTTAAGGTTATGCCCAACTGGGAACACAGGTTGATAGTGTAGTCTCTTGCCTGAATTAGTTGATGCCTGGAGGTGGCGGTGAGGAGCCAGTCGTCCAGATATGGAAACACCCGGAATCCTAAACGTCTCAGGTGAGCCGTGACCACTGCCATACATTTGGTGAACACTCTGGGGGCTGTGGTGAGACCAAAGGGCAGGGCTCTGAATTGGTAATGACTGGCCCCCAGCCGGAAATGCAAGTGATCTCTGGATGATCTGGCCATTTTGATGTGGTAGTAAGCATCCTTGAGATCTATAGAGCACATCCAAACGCCCGTTTCTAGGAACGGAAGTATCGATTGAAGCGTGACCATCCAAAACTTTTCTTTCTTGACGAAGGTGTTGAGTTTGCTGAGGTCTAATATGGGCCTCCAGTCACCTGTTTTCTTTGGAACTAAAAAGAACCTTGAGTAAGTTCTGGATCCTATCTAGTCTGCTGGGACTGGCTGGATGACTCTCTTGTCTAGCAGGTTTTGAATCTCTATGGCTGCTAGTTTTCGCAGACTGGATGGAACGTCTGGAATACTTGTACACATGGGAGGGCATTTTGAAAAGGTGATGTAGTAACCTCTGGAAATTATGCTTTTTACCCAAGAATCCATTGTAATGTTTAGCCAGGTGTTTGGGTATAAAGCCAAGTGACCCCTGACCGCCTCCAGAGAAGGACAGCTGGGCTTCCTTTCAGGAACGCTGATAGGGTTTGCCAGAGAACTGCTCTCTATCACCCTGATTTTGTATACCCCCTCTGTCGTTTGGACGGCATCTTCTGTTTTTATCCCCTCCTTTGCCCCTAGACGGGGTATCCGTAGGTGTGTTTTGGAAAGTTCCTTGGGGCTTTAGAAACCACATTTTTCCACTTCGTTGCCCATTGGGTTACGATCTAGTTGGAGTGGAAAAACGGACTCCTACAGCAGAGAGTCTTTCCTTCTTGTTCATACCTAATAAGCGTCTCTAACTTTAGGTCTGAACAAGGCGGAATCATCGAATGGGGTATTGACGAAGGAAGACTTGAAGGCTTCCACAAAGGAGCAACGGCGAATCCAGGATGGTCTCCGAAGAGCTATCGCTGAACCTGCCGCCCTACTCGATCCATTGGCGGCATAAGAAATGAGCCGCATGGATGAGTTGACTATATAATTGAGGGTGTTGAGTTGTGCAGTCATTTTCTCAGAAACTGCATCAGCTGTGTTACCCTGTAGAGTATCTCCCAGCTCTTTGAGGAGATCTCATTGAAGACAGGTAAAATGGGTCAGGTAGTTGAGCGATCTCATGGAAAATGCCGCAGAACTAAATATGCATTTCCCATACCTGTCTATCGTCCTAGAATTCCTATTAGGAGGAAGGACAGAAGAAGAGGTTTCCGACATCTCTTTCTTGGTGGCTGTCGCCACCACCATGGCATCAACCGGGACTCCCTTGGTAAGAAAGGCCTTATCACCGGGGGAAGTGATGAACTTGTTGGGCCTCCGAGGGACCAGTTCCACTGAATCAGGGGACTCCCACGCCCTTCGAGCAACCAGGTCCATTAGTTCGTCAAAGGTAGGAGAAACCCAGGACGTGGATGGTTGAGACCCAAAGGCCTTCAGGATTACCGACTCGTCCTCAGTAGGGGCAAGGGACTGCCAATCACCCCTCTGCCTTAAGATCTCCAATATGTCTGCAAATGAGACATCCTCAGAGGGGGATCGTGGGGACCCTTCTTATTCCTCCAAGTCGGTATCCGATGTCAGGGGTTCCTGTGGGGAATCCAAGCGCCTCCTCTTGCACAGTCTCTTCCTAGGTACTTCATTGGTGGGAGCGTCCGGTGAAGTCCCTGTAGAGGAGGGGACTGCACAATGGGGATACCTGAGGCTCTGGGTCTCGATGCTTGGTAGGGACCTGTGGGGAAGAGACAGAACAAGGCCCTTTAGGGAGAGGTGAAGAAAGATCAGAGGAGGTAGTGGTCTTAGAAGACATGACCTTCCTCATGGCATCGAAGGCACGAGAATCCCGATCCGAGAAGTCTGTCGGCTCCGAAGAAGCCGGCAGCCCTCCCCGAGCCGAGACCCCGTGCTCCAATCCAGAGGACGGAGCCAAACCCACCTGCGCCGAAGCCCCGAGGGGAAGGGTCGGAACCAAGGTCTCGGTCCGACTCTCCACCCCGGAGCCAGCGAGGGAGTGTTGGCTCCGAGACTCCCCGGTCAGGACTGAGGAAATCAAGGTCGACGGAGCCGAGGGAGCTGGATCGAACCTCGGCTCAGAGGGTTCTACCAACATCGGTTGTCTGCCCCGGCTCCGAGGGTTCGACTGGCTTCGGAGGAGGAGGAGGAGAATAAAGTAGGGCTGGAATTTCAGGCTTCGAAGCAGAGTGGCTCGAAGCAGAAAGCATTTTGGCCAGGGCCGGGTTCTCTAGCAATCTCTTAGCCATGCGGTCCAGGTCCACATCGGATAACCTCGAAGAATGGGTCGAGGGATGGGTCGAAGGAGCCAAAGACGGCACCGATTGAAGAATCGGAGACTGAGGAGTCTCCAACACCGGATCCACAACTGAGCTCCGAGGTAAAGGATCGAGACACGGCTCCAAGGGCTGTGGAGCCGATGATCGAACCATACTAGAGGAGCTCGGAGCGAGGACTTGGGCTCCGAGGACCCCTTGGACGACTTCGACTCCTTCGAAGCCTTGGAAGAAAGGTCGGTCTTGTCCAGTGCAACCTGAAAATCAGGCTTCAGGAGTCCCCTATCCACCAGCTTCCTGCGCCTTTCCAGAAGAACCCTGGCGCTAAAGGAGTGGCAGATAGAGCACACTTCCTGCAAATGAACAGATCCCAAACAGTACACCTTTTGAAGCCAGACTTTTGCTTCTCAGACTTTTTTTTGAAGAAGAGAGGAAAAAAGTATATAACTATATATGTATATAAAAATTCAGACCCCCTGAACTCAAAAACTTTGAGTATTAAAACAACAGTTATTAAACTATTTTTTATCAGTTTAACTCTCTACAGAAGAAGCTAAATTTTAACTAATCTAACTAATTTTCAACTAATTTTACACTAATTCCAACTACCACTAATAAAAGCACACACAAAGGAGCTGACAGAGCCCGATCACGCCCAAAGCTAAGAAGGCCTAGACAAACAGCCGAAGAAAACACTCCACAAAGTATTCTAAAGTACACGCTAAGTCTAACTAACTATATTTCTTTTTAAATACTATAACACTAGCTAACACTCTAATAGAATTTTTTAAAAAAAAAAAATATCTCTAAATATTGAAAAAATAACACCGGCCCGAGCTTGTTCCAACGAGTCTTGTAGATCCGTTGTAACGGCAAACTAGAACTGGGGTTTACAGTAGAGCATCATGGGATATATAGTGGGTCTCGAGCTTCTCTGAGAGTTTGAGCTTGAAAAGCGGCTGACTGAGCCGAGAGATCGGCTCCGAACCCACGTGTAAGAACAAAATGGCGAGATAGAACAACTTCACATCACTTTTTTCATTAAAAAAAAAGATAAAATAGAAATGTATCACCAAAGTATAGTTTTGTACCTACCATAAATGTAGATGTTCGAGTGCTCATACAGCTGCAGTCATAACAGATGGGGTTATCCTGCCATCAGGCAGGTCCTCAGTCGGCCGAATTCCAAAGTCTAGATCCGGCGTCGGTTGTCGTCGCTTCTTCCCTGACGTCAGTGCGGCAGGGGTATAAAAGAGCCAGCCGACGCCATCTTCTTCAGTTTTTCTTGTCCCAGATGTCAGGTGCCCCCAGAAGGAAGGCAAAACATAAACTTATGTAGTCATGCAATATAGAATAATCAAAAAACAGTAGTTTGCAAGCAAATACACCATAAAAGAATACCCCAAATAGGTTGTATGAGAAGGTGTTTGCCATAAGGCCTGTCCTAAGAAGGGATGGAGGGAGGGAAATCTGGACTGCAGCTGTATGAGCACTCTAACATCTACATTTATGGTAGGTACAAAACTGTACTATGTTCATCATGCATACAGCTGCAGTCATAACAGATGGGTAGAATCCCAAAGCTAAGTAGGGGTGGCAGGCACTAAGTGGAACTAGGAGGAGCAAGGATGCCCTGCAAGACAGCTGTGGAAAATCTCGCTCTAGATTTTGAGTAAAGTGGAAGATGATATTGTTTGGAGAAAGTGTGCACTGAACTCCAAGTGGCTGCTTCCAAAATGTCCTTGGTAGGAACCCCCCTGAGGAAAGCTGCAGAGGTAGCTGTGGCCCTTGTGGAGTGGGACCTGATGCTTGAAGGCACAGCTTTTCCATGAAGTGAGTAACAAAAGCGTATGCAGTGGGCTATCCATTTTGAGATTGTCTGTTTGGAGATAGCCTTTCCTTGAGCACCTGTAGCATAGGACACAAAGAGTTGCTCGGATTTCCTGAATGGCTTTGTCCTGTCCAAATAATAACGTAGTTGTCTGTGAATGTCCAAGGAATGCAGTAGTCTTTCCCCTTTGTTTTGTGGGTTAGGGTAAAAGGTAGGTAAGTGGATAGTCTGATTCAAGGCTACACTGGATACTACCTTTGGCATAAAGATAGGGTTGGTTCGTAAGGAAACTCTGTCCTGATGGAGAATGATGAAAGGTTGCACAGCCATGAGGGCCTGTAGTTCCGAAACCCTGCATGCTGAGGTGATAGCCAGAAGGAAGGCTGTTTTCCATGACAAATATTGTAGTTCTGTTGAAGCAGCTGGCTCAAATGGAGGAAGGGTCAGTTTTTCCAATATGAAATTGAGGCCCCAAGCAGGGACTGGTGGTTTCCTTGGGGGTTTTATATTCTTAGCCCTCTGAGGAACTGTCTTAAGAGAGGATGAGAGAATAAAGGAGGATCTGTGTTGTATTGTGCAGAAATGGCTGAAGCATGGATTTTGATGGAGGAGAAGGAAAGTCCACTGTTTAACATCTCAGCTAGGTACTGTAATATTTGAGGTATATTTAAGAGAGGATGAGAGAATAAAGGAGGATCTGTGTTGTATTGTGCAGAAATGTCTGAAGCATGGATTTTGATGGAGGAGAAGGAAAGTCCACTGTTTAACATCTCAGCTAGGTACTGTAATATTTGAGGTATATCTATTACCCAAGGATTCTGGCCCTTTTTCTGATTCCAGGCACAAAACCGTTTCCATTTGGAGGAGTAGGCTTTTCTAGTAGAAGGTCTTCTGGCCTCCAAGATGACATCCTGCACCTCCTTGGAGAGGAGGGTCTGTTGTAAAATCAAGGGATTCTCCATGCGGCTAGATTTAGGGTTTTGAGCTGGCTGTGAAGAGTTTTGAAGTTGTGCTGGGACAACAGAAGAGGCACTAGAGGTAGGATCCATGGTGGGGAATGCGTCAGGCTCTTCAGGAGTGTATACCAGTGTTGTCTTGGCAAGTCTGGAGCAATGAGAATCATTTTCGGCCTCTCTGCTCTGGCTTTTAATAGAACTTTGGGCAGCAGAGGGAGAGGCGGAAAGGCATAGACTGTCAATGTTGTCCAATTGAAGGAAAGTGCGTCCACTTTCCAGGCCTGTGGATGATAGGTCCTTGAGGAAAATTTTTTCAGTTGGTAATTTCTGTGGGTAGCAAAGAGATCTATGTCTGGCTGTCCCCATGCCTGAGTTATCTTTGCGAAAACTTGAGGATGCAACTTCCATTCGTGTGGATCTGTCATATTTCTGCTTAGGCTGTCTGCCAGTGTGTTTTCCTTCCCTGGCAGGAATTGTGCCTGAAGTTGGATTTGCAATTCCAGAGCTGTGTTCCAAAGGGTCATGGCTAGTCTGCACAGGGGGTATGAATGAGTCCCCCCCTGTTTGTTTATGTACCACATCACTGTGGTGTTGTCTGTCCTTATCAACAGCTGGCCTGGATGCAGTAGGTCTTTGAAGGCCATAATAGCATTTTGCACTGCTAGCATTTCCTTTTGGTTGATGTGTAGGTGCTTCTCTTTTTGGGACCATTTTCCCTGAATGCACTGATCTTTCATGTGTGCCCCCCAGGCGTAGTCCGAGGCGTCTGTTGTGATGATTTGATTTGCTTGAGGTATGCAGAAAGGGAGACCTTTGTTTCTTTGGCATGCTTGGGCCCACCACAGAAATTCCTTTTGAAGACATGGAATGAGTGGTATAATTGTTCCCAAACTGTGGCTGTGTTGAGACCATAAGTTTCTTAGGTACCATTGAAGCTTCCTCATATGCAGCTTTGCACATGGGATCAGCAGGATGCAAGATGCCATGAATCCCAGAGCCTGCAGGACTTTCCTTGCAGTCAGCCTGGTGAAGGTTGCCATTTTGCTGAAGTATTGAGATAGTTGCCCTTGTTTGTCTGGCATGAGGTAGGCCATCTGGGTGTTTGTATTCAAGCTGGCACCCAGGAAAATTATTGTTTGAGAGGGTATTAGTTTTGATTTCTTTTTGTTGACTGTGTATCCCAGAAAGTTCAACAGTCTTATTACAAACGCCAGGTGTTTCAGAAGTATGTCCTTGCTGTCTGCTTGGATCAGGCAGTCGCCCAGATATGGGTATATTTGTATTCCTTGAAGTCTGCAGAAGGCAATTACTGATACCAGGCATTTCGTAAACACTCTGGGCACAGTAGATAAGCCAAAGGGCACTGCAGAGAATTGATAATGGGTTGAACCTGCAAGAAATCTGAGGTATCTTCTGCAATCTTGTCTGATAGGGACATGCAGGTATGCCTCCTTGAGGTCCAATGTTACCAGCCAAGACTCCTTGCCCAGCATGGGAAGAAGCAGGTATGCCTCCTTGAGGTCCAATGTTACCAGCCAAGACTCCTTGCCCAGCATGGGAAGAAGCTGCTGTAATGTGAGCATCTTGAATTTTGGTACCTGTAAATATGTGTTTAGGATGGATAGATCTAAAACAGGTCTCCAATCTTTGTCTTTCCTTGGTACCAGGAATAGTCTGGAATAAAACCCTTGACCTTGTTCTTTTGCAGGCACCTCTTGAATAGCTTTCATGTCCATGAGAGCTGAAATTTGTTTTTGTGCCTCTGCCCTTTGATTTTGTGGCAGGTTTGGCATGCCTCTCATTTTTGGAAGGGTGTGAAAGTGGAATCTGTAGCCTCTGTCTATAATGTCCAGGATCCATTTGTCTTTTGTGACAATATGCCAATTTTTTGAGAATAATGCCAGTTTTCTGCCTAAAGGTGCTGCCATTAAAGCTTTGCTTGGCAGGTAAAGGGGAAAGTCATTGTGTCTGCTTTCTGAATGACTGTGATCTATCTTTTCCACCTCTTGGGGTTGGTGCTTGCCATTGCCTGGCTCTGAATGATCCTTGAGATTGCCCTCTACCTTTCGGGCGCCTGTATCTGCCTCTTTGAGGTCTGTCCGTGGCTGGAAAGGACCAATTTTTTGAAGGCCAGTTTCTGCTGAAACGTGGAGGCTGTACCTGCAAAAATCTTTCACTGTTTGCATTGATCTCGCCTTTTCCTCCATTTTCTTTAGTACCTCCTCAGCTTTAACACCAAACAATATATCTGTTTGAAGAGGTGCATCTAGTAATTTAGCTTTGACATGGTCTGGTAAGGCTTGTTCTTTGAGCCAAGCATGTCTACGTATGACAGACCCTGTGACAGCAGCTCTACATGAGGCCTCTAAAGCATCAAAACCACACTGCAAGGTATGTTTACCCACTTGCTCTGCACTATGCAACAAATCCTGCAACTCTTTTAAATCTGGTTGCTCAGGTTGTGTCATTTTGCTTTTCAACTTAGATAATAAAAACTGTTGATACTTTAACATATGGAACTGACAGTTTAATGCCCTCATGGTTAAAGTGGCCGAGGTATACACCTTTTTCCCCCACCTTTCTAAAGCTCTGAAATCTCTCTCTGAAGGTAATGGGTTTTTAGCAGTAGAGGCCTTAATTCCCTTGGGACCCTGTGAAATAGTTTCTGGGTCAGCAGTATGGCTTTTGTATAGGAACTGGTGTGAATCAGGAACCCGGTAATACCTGTCTGGTTTAACAGGAGCTGGAGGTGAAGAATCTGGGTTGAGGCTGGGTTCTGTGTACACATCATCTAATATATCTAAGACAGGAGGGATAGCCAGAGGCCTATGCTGGGGGAGCAAGAGAAAATCCCTGAGCCTTTTCTTGGAATCTGAGTAATCTTGGCCTTCCGTGTGAAAGTGTTCCCTCAAAGTATGTAGGGTTTCCCCAAAAGAGTAGTCCTCGGGGGGGAGACCGAGGGAATAGACTCCTCTGCATCAGAGTGTTCAGAAGGATAATATGTATATTCCTGGTCCTCAGAATGTTCAGAGGTAATAGAGGCTTGATCTGAGGAAGGGTAGTCTTCCTCTAATCTGGGCCTTTTGTCCGAAGGGGGTTGAGAACCCCTGATAAGAGTAATCAAATCCTCAGCCATTTTGAGCATCTGTTTTTTAGGCATGGGGCCTTGAGAGGGGGTCTGTGGTCCTTGTTTTTTAGTTTTCATGGCTGCTTTAGATTTTGTGAAAGCCTTAATAGAGAAGGAGGAAGGCCTGAAGACACCTTGAGAAGTGGCAGGCCTGTCTAAACTCTGGGTTTCCCCGCCAAAAGTGGCGTCGGTATCTGTAGTCGGAATGGGGGCCGAGGAGCCTGTGACCTCGGGCACAGAAGACACCGGTAATGAAGTGTCATCAGTACTCAGGGGCTGCGTAGGCGCCTCGCTGAGAACCGGAGAACCGGTAGTTGGCCTTAGCGTGGTGTCAGTAGAAGTTGTGGACCTCGTATGTCGGTCCTTATCTTTGCATCTTTTACTCAAAACTGGAGTCGGAGTATCCGACGACATAATATAATTATTTTTTTTACCAAAATAGTGATGGGCGAACTCTGCCCGGCGCTTAATAGTGCGTTTGTTGAATCTAGCACAAAAACGGCAGGCTGAGATGTCGTGGTCTGGGCCTAAGCAAGGAATACAGAAGGAGTGGAAATCCTTATGCGGTATTTGCTTCCCACATGAAATGCAATTATTAACTTTGTCTGACATCAGTCTGAGGCAAGAAAAGTTTCCCCAACGGGGTACTTAGCTTTCAAGAAGACTTCGGCTGAAATATTTTCGTAAATCTCAGGAGCTGGCCGACCGGCACTTGCGAACTGCTTCTGCTTCAGGCACCGCACAGCAAGAAAGACTGAAGAAGATGGCGTCGGCTGGCTCTTTTATACCCCTGCCACACTGACGTCAGGGAAGAAGCGATGACAACCGACGCCGGACCTAGACTTTGGAATTCAGCCGACCGAGGACCCGCCTGACGGCAGGATAACCCCATCTGTTATGACTGCAGCTGTATGCACGATGAACATCAGGGTACTTCTCTGTCCAGCTTTGTAGAGGTGCTAGATGACCGCTAATCACCCGAAGTCCACAGGGGGAGCACTCTTCTGCGGCAAGAACATACTGAGGTTTTGTCACCTTAGCTACTGACTTTATCCAGCTTTCCTCAAGCTGTGCAGTGGCATGGGAGCATGGAAAGCTTCCTACAGCTTTGGAAGCTGTTTGATCTGATCCTTGGCAAGATGAACTATATAATTCAAGTTACTGCAACAGTGGTCTAATGATGAAAAAACAATCATTGGTTCTGTAACCAAACAAGAAACCGGAGATCTGCTACAAAAAAATAAAATAATAAAATAAAAAATATATAAATAAATAAAAAATAAAATGTGTGATTCTATAACTATGGCAAGACACTGTATTGCAGCTCTCAGAACAGCTAAAATGTTGGCTAAATATTACAAAGGTACCGATTCAGTAGATGAGGTTAGTAATATCTTATGGACTCTTAGGGAATTCCCCAAAATAAAATCAGAGATGTACTATAATGTTCAATTCAATTCAGACTATTTATTAATATCTGAAGCTTTCTTATTTAGAGTCATGGTAATTAAGATGTACCTTATTAAGACTGCTCATCAGTCTTTGGTACTACTGCAACCTTCATCACTTGTTACTATACATTCCAGAGAGTTTCTTTACTCATTTTTAAAAGGAGAATGTTCATCAACAGACACCGTCAGAATTTCAGGTTTCTGACTTTTAAATAACGACCATGTTTCCAATCCAGGATTAATGTTATTGATCCTTAAAGCTTTATGATTAAAGAATGCATTAACACTTGCAATGAGAATCAAGTCACCATATGAGCCAAAATTATTGTTTGGGGCAAGAGGGTCAAGGTTGTGAGCTTGGTTCCAGGCACAGAATCTCTTCCATTTATCCGAATAGGCTTTCCTGGTACTAGGCCTTCTGGCCTCCAGAATGACATCCATAACAGCTTTGGAGAGAGGCATTGCCTGCTTGACTAAGGAATCTTCCATGTAGCTAGGTTTAAGGTCTTTAGCTGGATGTGTAGTATTTGATTGCTGTGCTGAGTCAGCAGATGTGGGATTTGAGGCAAAATCCAGGGTGGTTCTTGTGCTAAGCTCCTTAAGATTGGGTAAAAGTGTGAGCAGCTAAAAAACAGAGCTCTGGGCTGAGAACTGTTAAAAAATATATATATAATAAAATAATTAATAAAAAACAGCAAAATCCTGCAAATTACTGAAAATGTTTAAAAGAAATTGATAGCTGAAGTGGCTAGGATATCCAGAAGGTCAACAAAAGGAGAAAAAACTAAAGCAAAAGGTAAAAAGTACAGTTTTGTACCTACCATAAATGTAGATGTTCAAGTGTATACACTGCTGCAGTCATTACACTTGGGTTATCCTGCTGTCAGGCGGTTCCCCAGTCGGCCTGAGTTCCAAAGTCTTGGTCCGGCATCGGTTGCTGTCGCCTCCTCCCTGACGTCAGTGCGACAGGGGTATATAAGATGCAGCCAACGCCATTTTCTTCAGTTTTTCTTGCCCCAGATGTCAGGTGCCTCTAAATAGGTAGGCAATTCCAATTGCTAATAAAACATACATAAGAAAAGCAAAAAACAACTTACAGCTACCAGCAAATACTCCCCATAGGTAGTAAAGGGTAGAAGACATAGCTACGTACCAGCCATTAAGAGGGGAAGGAGGGAATGTAACCTGGACTGCAGCAGTGTATACACTCGAACATCTACATTTATGGTAGGTACAAAACTGTAGTATGTTCATTGTGTTACACTGCTGCAGGCATTACACTTGGGTAGAATCCCAAAGCTGAGGTAGGGTGGCTGGTTCTATAAGGCATTAGGGGTGGCTATAAGGCCCTGCAGCACAGCAGTGGCAAAGCCAGCTCTGGATTTAGAGTATAGAGGCAGATGATAATGCTTGGTGAAGGTATGTACAGAACTCCAAGTTGCTGCTTCCAAAATATCCTTGGCAGGTACTCCCCTGAGGTAGGCAGTTGAAGTGGCTGTTGCCCTGGTGGAGCGAGATCTAATGCTGCTAGGTATAGGTTTTCCATGGTAAGTGTAGCAGAAACATATACAATGTCCTATCCATTTTGAAATAGTCTGTTTTGAAATGGTTTTTCCCTGTACTCCTGCAGCATATGCTACCAATAATTGCTCAGATTTTCTGAAAGCTTTGGTTTTGTCCAAGTAGAAGCATAACTACCTGTGAATGTCCAAACAATGCAGTAGTCTCCCCCCTTTATTCTGTGGTTTAGGATAAAAAGTTGGCAGGTGAATAGTTTGGTTTAGAGCCACACTGGATACCACCTTTGGCATAAACGTAGGGTTCGTTCTTAAGGAAACCCTGTCTTGGTGGAAAATGAGGAAAGGCTCCACTGCCATTAGTGCCTGTAATTCTGAAACTCTTCGTGCTGATGTAATTGCCAGGAGCAGAGCAGTTTTCCAAGAGATACATTTTAATTCTGCTGGGTTAGCTGGCTCAAAAGGAGGTAAAGTTAGTTTTTCCAAAACAAAGTTGAGGTCCCAAGTAGGAGTAGGTGCTCTACGGGCCGGTCTTATGTTTTTAGCCCCTCTGAGGTACTGTTTAACAGAGGATTAGAGAAAATTGGTGGATCCGTGTTGTAATGAGCAGAGATGGCAGAGGTGTGGATCTTGATGGATGAGAAGGATAGGCCTTTGTCCAGCATCTCAGTTAAGTATTGTAGTATCTGAGGAATGTTTGGGGCAAGAGGGTCAAGGCTGTGAGCTTGGTTCCAGGCACAGAATCTCTTCCATTTATCCGAATAGGCTTTCCTGGTACTAGGCCTTCTGACCTCCAGAATGACATCCATAACAGCTTTGGAGAGAGGCATTGCTTGCTTGACTAAGGAATCTTCCATGTAGCTAGGTTTAAGGTCTTTAGCTGGATGTGTAGTATTTGATTGCTGTGCTGAGTCAGCAGATGTGGGATTTGAGGCAAAATCCAGGGTGGTTCTTGTGCTAAGCTCCTTAAGATTGGGTAAAAGTGCTGGTATGGCCAGTCTGGTGCAATCAGGATCATCTTCGGCTCTTCTTGCCTGGCTTTTATGAGTACCTTTGGCAGGAGAGGTAGTGGTGGGAAAGCGTATACTTGTAGGTTCTCCCAGCTGAATGAGAGGGCATCCACTTTCCATGCTTGTGGATGGTAACCCCTCATGCAGAATTTTTGTAGCTGGCAGTTTATTGGGGATGCAAACAGATCTATGTCCGGGCTCCACCATTACTGTGTTATCATTCTGAATATTTGTGGATTCAATTCCCATTCGTGGGGATCCATGATGTTTCTGCTTAAGTCGTCTGCCAGTGTGTTTTTCTCTCCTGGCAGGAATTGTGCTTGCAGATGAAACTGAAGGTTTATAGCTGTGTTCCACAAGGTCATGACTTGTCTGCATAGGGGGTAGGAGTGAGTGCCCCCTTGCTTGTTTATGTACCACATAACTGTGGTGTTGTCTGTCTTTAGCAGTAGTTGTCCTGGATGCAGCAGGTCCTTGAAAGCTATAAGCGCATTTTGTACAGCTAGTATCTCTTTTTGATTGATGTGAAGATGCCTTTGTTCTGCGGGCCACGTGCCCTGAATACATTTGCTTGCCATGCGTGCTCCCCAGGCGTAATCCGATGCATCTGTTGTCAGTGTTTGCCTGGCTGTGGGTTGTGTAAAGGGCTGTCCCTTGTTGAGGTGACAAGCTTGAGCCCACCATTGAAACTCCTGTTGAAGGCAAGGGATTAGTGGTATAACCAAACTTTGACAGTGTTGAGACCATACATTCTTTAGGTACCATTGTAGTTTCCTCATTTGCAGTCTGGAATACGGAATTAGTAGTATGCAGGATGCCATGTAACCCAAGGCCTGCATAATTTTTCTTGCAGGGAGTTGGGTATTTGTTGCCATCAATTGAAAGTATTGAGTCAGTTGTCCTTGCTTGTCTGGCATGAGATAAGCCATCTGGGCCGTTGTGTTCAAGCTGGCACCCAGGAATATAATCTCTTGTGAGGGCACTAGTTTTGATTTCTTTTCGTTTACTGTGTACCCCAGGCAACTTAATAACCTTTTTACAAACGCCAGATGCTTTAGAAGAATGTCCTTGCTCTCTGCTTGAATCAGGCAGTCGTCCAGGTACAGATAAATCTGAATTCCCTTCTGTCTGCAAAATGCAATTACTGGTGCCAGGCACTTTGTGAAGACCCTGGGCGCAGTAGATAAGCCAAAGGGCAGTGCAGAGAATTGGCAGTGCATTGAACCAGCTATGAATATGAGGTATCTTCTGCAGTTTTGTCTGATAGGGACATGCAGGTATGCCTCCTTGAGGTCCAAAGTCATGAGCCAAGCTTTCTTGCCCAGCAAAGCTGCTGTAGTCTCAACATTTTTAATTTTGGAACAACCAGGTAAGTGTTTATAGATAAAAGATCCAGAATGGTCCTCCAGGCTTTGTCCTTTCTTGGTACCAGAAAGAGTCTTGAATAAAATCATTGTCCTTGCTCCTATGATGGTACCTTTTGTATAGCTCTCATATCCACGAGTGCTGCAATTTGTTTTTGAGCCTCTGCCCATTGATTTGGTGGCAGATTTGGCATTCCTTTTAACCTTGGCAGAGTGTGAAAGTGGAACCTGTAACCTTGAAGTACAATGTTGAGAACCCATTTGTCTTTGGTGATCATTTGCCAATTGTGGTAGAAGAGTGGCAGTTTTCCTCCCAAGGGGGCTGCCAAGAGGGATTTGTTTGGCAGCTGTAGAGGGAAGTCATTGGAGCTGCTTTTTATATGGTTGGGGCCTGTCTTCCCCTTCTTTCTGGCCTGATACACCCCATTGTCAAGGCCTGTAAGGACCTTGTGTTTGACCTCTACCACTTGGACGTCTGTATCTTCCCCTTTGAGGTCTGTCTGTAATTGGAAAGGACCAATTCTTAGTTGGCCAGTTTCTGCTAAATTTAGGAGGCTGAACCTATAAGAAATCCTTCACAGTTTGCATAGATTTTGCCTTATCCTCCATTTTCTTTAATACCTCTTCTGCCTTAACTCCAAATAACACATCCTGCTGCAAAGGTGCATCCAATAATTTTGCTTTAACATGATCTGGTAACGTATGCTCTTTTAACCAAGCATATCTTCTAATGACAGAGCCTGTAACTGCTGCTCTGCAGGAGGCCTCTAAAGAATCAAAACCACATTGCAAAGTATGCTTTCCCACTTGTTCAGCTACATGCAATAAATCCTGCATTTCTTTAAAATTACGAGGATCTGATTCTGGAAGCATTTTTTGTTTTAACTGAGACAGTAAAATTTGCTGATATTTTAGCATGTGGAACTGGCAATTTAAGGCTCTCATTGCTAAAGTTGCAGATGTATATACTTTCTTACCCCATATGTCTAATGCTCTGGAATCTCTGTCAGAGGGAACTGGATTCTTGGCTGATGAGGTCTTAACTCCTTTGGGTCCCGGAGAAATAGTTTCAGGATCAACTACAGGGCTTTTATACAGAAATTTATGAGAGTCAGGGACTCTGCAGTATCTGTCAGGTTTAACTGGGGCTGGAGGTAAGGAATCAGGATTTAAGCTGGATTCAGTATACACATCATCCACAATATCTAGCACTGGCGGAATAGCAAGGGGTCTGTGTTGAGGTAATAAAAGGAAGTCTCTGAGCCTTTTCTTGGATTCTGAGTAATCCTGGCCTTCCCAGTGGAAATGCTCCCTCATGGTATGTAGGGTTTCCCCAAAGGAGTAGCCCTCAGGCGGTGAGCCTGATGGAACTGATTCCTCAGCATCAGAATCCTCATAAGGGGATAAAGAGTATCTTAGGTCTGAGGATGAATCAGAAGAGATGGACACCTGGTCGGATGAGTCATAGTCTGCATCCTGTCTAGGCCTTTTATCAGGAGGGGGATGGGACCCCTTGATCAGAGTGAGTAGGTCTTCGGCCATTTTGAGTATTTGTTTCTTAGGCATGGAGGCCTGTCCTGGAGAATGCTGTATTTGTTTCTTTGATTTTAAAGGAGGTTTAGACTTAGCTGAGGGTTTAATGCTTAACTAAGTAGGTCTGAAGACACCCTCTGAAGCAGTGGGTTGCTCAGCTACTCCGGATCCCTCTGAAATGTTAGTCTCGGTAGGCTGAATAACTTGTGCGTCCGAAGGCCCAGCCATCTCCACGTGGTAGTCAGAGGCGGCCTGTGGTTCTTCAGAAGCGGTCGTCAGGGGCTACGAAGGCGCCTCGCTGAAAACCGGAGAACCGGCGACTGGCCTAGAAGAGGCTTCATCGTCAGTTTTGGGCCTTGGATGCCTATCCTTGTCTTTGCACTTTTTGTGTATTCTGGTCGTCGGAAGTTCCGACGGCGTGGTATAATTGAATTTTCTACCAAAATAATGTCGGGCAAAATCAAACCGATGTTTAATAGTGCGCTTGTTAAACCTAGCACAAAACCAACAACCAGTGATGTCGTGGTCTGGGCCTAGGCATGGGATACCTCATAAGGATTTCCATTCCTATTGTATTTGCTTCCCACAAGAAATACAGTTATTAACTTTTACTGGCATCAGTCTGAGGCAAGAAAAAGTTTCCCCAACAGGGTACTTAGCTTTGTAGAAGACTTCGGTTCTGGATTCGGAATGAAAATCTCAGGAGACGGCCGACCGGCACTTGCGAACTGCTTTTGCTTCGAGCACCGCGGGGCAAGAAAGACTGAAGAAAATGGCGTCGGCTGCATCTTATATACCCCTGTCGCACTGACATCAGGGAGGAGGCGATGGCAACCGACGCCGGACCAAGACTTTGGAACTCAGGCCGACTGGGGAACTGCCTGATGGCAGGATAACCCAAGTGTAATGACTGCAGCAGTGTAACACGATGAACATCTGAAATCTCACAAGGGGACAGAAATCAGGGTGAGAATAGCAGACGGTAATGGCAGCTGAAGGAGAAAACTCCCCAATCACCCTCGAGAGGGAGACCAACCAAATGCACTCGATTTTCAAGATAAGTGGCTCTCCCTTGAAATATA
This sequence comes from Protopterus annectens, assembly GCF_019279795.1. NCBI lineage: Eukaryota > Metazoa > Chordata > Ceratodontiformes > Protopteridae > Protopterus > Protopterus annectens. Next base: position 720,931,935 of record NC_056743.1, on the reverse strand, counting down.
TAAAGCCAAACCAAAAGGTTACAAAAAAAAAAAAAAAAAAAGAAGTTATGTCTTACCATAACATTCCATCTGTGTTGTTGATCTTCTTCCATTCATCACCGACGGGTTTGGTTCCGAGCCCTCGGAACAGAGTCTGCCTAATACCAAGCTCGCGTACACCAAAAACTCTTGAGCTAAGCTGCTACCCACAATGCCCTTCTCCCAGTTACCTCAGATATGAGTTTGCATGAAACATATAGAAGTGAAAGTAGAGGTCATTTTTGCATAAAAACCCTGAAAACACCACAAGGACCTATAAGATCCACCAGGAGCCTTTGGTGGGGGACGGAGGGTGGGATGTGATGAATGGAAGAAGATCAACAACACAGATGGAACGTTATGATAAGACATAACTTCTTTATCTGATGTTGTTCATCTTCTTCCCATTCATCACTGAAGGGACAGAATCCCAAGCTACTTGAAAACCTGGGTGGCCCTTATGGAAGAACATTCCTGAGTACCACTGAGCCAAAGGCCGCTCTTCCCCTGGAGATCATGTCCAATTTGTAATGTTTGATGAAAGTGTGGGGTTTAGCCCAAATGGCTGCTGCACAAATGTCATCATCCATAGAGGCTCTGGAGTGAAAAGCTACAGAAGTTGCTATGGCACTCATTGAAGGTGCTTTGATATTGACAAGTTTAGGTTCATTCGCTTGTGAGTATGAAAAGGCAATACAATCTATGAGCCATTTTGATACAGTGACTTTTGATATGGCACATCCCATATTTGGTCCAGAGAAGGAGATGAAAAGTTGATCTGACTTGCGGATAGATTTAGTCCTATCCAAGTAAAAACATAATTGTCTCTGTACATCCAAAGAATGCAGACAGTATTCTCCTTTATTGGAATAATTTGGGAAAAACACTGGGAGCTCAACTGACTGGTTGACAGAGAAATCAGAAATTACTTTGGGGGAGAAAAGATGGAATAGTATGAAGAGATACTCTTGTCTTTATGAAAGATTAAATACGGACTCTTGATGCATAAGGCTTGTAATTCTGATATCCGTCTAGCTGATGTGACAGCCACCAAAAATAAAGATTTCCATGATAGAAATTTAAGGTCACATTTTGCAGCAGGCTCAAGACTGTAATACCAGAGAGAGATTCCATGTCTCTAAAGGCAGCCTGATTGGGGGTCTGCTATGAAAAACTCATTTGAGAAAAGTTTTGCATATGCGGGTGGAGATAAGTGGAAAGCCTTCTAGACCGTTAAGGAAATTGTAAATAGCTGCCAAGTGGACTCTAATAGTAGAAGCTGATGCTCTATTCTCAAAAAAACTCAGAAAGGTATTGAAGTACAACAGATACAGGAGCTGAGAGGGGGTCTAACATATGTTCTTTAGACCAGAGAGCAAACCTTTTCCACTTATCTCTGTAGAGTTTTCTGGTGAATGGCTTATGGGAGGCCAGAATAATATCGCAAACAGGTGAGGAGAGGGTTTCCTGCCTGGCAACTAACGGAAGTGGAGAAACCAAGCTGTCAGCTTGAGTGGACAGATATGGGAGAGTCAACCCTTGGGGGTCAGAGATTAGGTCCAGACGAGTGTCCAGGATCCAGGGAGGTTGTAACAGGTGAGGCCGGAGGATGGGGAACCACACTTGTCGAGGCCGGAATGGGGCAATGAGGATCATCTTGCATCTCAACTGAACTGCTTTCTTCAAAAGTAGGGGTATCAAGGGAATTGGAGGATAAGCATAGAAGAAACCTGTGGGCCAATCGTAAGTCAAAGCACCTCTTAGGGACTCCTCTTCTGGGGGAAAAAGGGCAAAGAAACTGCTGCATTTGTTGTTTGAAGGGAAAGTAAAGAGATCGCAGCAAGACTGGCCCTAACGGCTGAAAATTTCTGCCATCACGTTCGGATTGAGAGACCACTCGTGTGGAAGGAGAATCATCTGCTCAGCCTGGCCGCAATCATGTTGGAGCTCCCCGGGATAAGCGTTGCTGTAAGAAAGCGGTTGGAAACTATCGCCCCGTGCCAAATTCTCATGGCCTCTCAACGCAGGGGGTAGGATGTGGTCCCTCCTTGTTTATGTACCAGACTACTGACTTATTGTCTGACTGAATCACAATCATTCTCGATGGAAGGAGTGGATGTAGTGCCTGCAACGCCAACAGCACCGCTCTCAATTCCAGAACACTGATATGCAAGGTGAACTCTAAGCTGGACCACGTGCCTTGGACTGTCTTTCCCTGAAAATGGCTCCCCACCCTATTAGGGAAGCGTCCATGGTCACTGTGGCATTAGGTTGAGGGATCCAGAAGGGGCGACACCAAAGTTTTTCGTCTGGCCTCATCCACTAAAGATCTTGCTTGCAAGAGCTGGTAATGAGGATCAGTGAATTTAAGGAGTGAAGATTTGCCAACCATTGGGACAATAGGAGCTATTGTAACAGTCTCATATGTAATTTTGCCAGAGGAACAAATCGGAATGGCCGCAGCCATAGACCCCAGAGCCTGGAGAACTTCTCTTGCTGACACCTTTCTTTGACAGAGTATCATTTGTACTTGCAATCTTAACCTCTGAAGCCTGTGAGCTGGTAGAGATACCAGGCATGTTCGAGTATTGAAAACTGCCCTTATAAATTCCAGTTGTTGGGTAGGTTGTACATTGGATTTCTCCCAATGGACTGTGATGCCTAGAGACTCTGGCAGTGGGAGTGTGTAACGGAGGGCTATGGTCAGGAGATGCTTGGTGGGAGAGGAGAGGAGCCAATCATCTAAATATAGAAACACCTGGAATCCCTGAAGTCTCAGATAAGCTGTCACCACTGCTAGGCATTTCGTGAACACTCTGGGAGCCATCAAGAGACAGAATAGCAGGGCTCTGAACTGGTAATGATTGGCTCCTAACCAGAAGCGAAGGAGACTCCAGCAGTGTTTCTCCATTTTGATGTGGTAATACGCATCCCGGAGGTCTATCGAGTACATCCAAACATCCTCCCATAAAAAAGAGAGAATGGATTGTACAGTGACCATGCAGAATTTGGTTTGAACCACTGACTTGTTTAGATGGTTGAGATCCAAAATGGGTCTCCAATCCCCGGTCTTTTTTGGCACCAAAAAGAATCTTGAGTAAAAACCGGATCCGCATTGGTCTAGGGGGACTGGTTAGATGACTCTTTTTTGACACAGCTTTCTTATCTCTAAAGCCGCTTCTTCCCTTTGACTGGGTGGAACATCGGGAAGGTGTTTTGTAGGTTTTGAGCATGATGTTAGAGGAATGTAATAGCCTCTGGAGATTATTCTCTGCACCCAGCAATCTTTTGTAATAGACTGCCAGTCAGTTTGGTACAGAGAGAAATGAGCCCCAACTGCTTCCAGAGGAAAGCAATCGGGCAATGCTTCAGGAGCATTGGTAAGACCGTCTGGAGAAAGAATCCCTGGAGTCTTGATTTTGGGAACTCCCTCTGCCCCTAAAGGGGTGTCTTCCACCAATGTAATCCCCTCTGCCTCTAGGGGAATCCTCACCACGTACGTTGCAGAAAGAACCTTGACATTTTTTTTTGTGCCATATTTTCCCACTCCTCTGGTTCCTGGAAAAAGAACATTGGGGCTTGGAAAACATAGGCCAACGGCAGACAAGGTCTTTCTGTCCTGCTCGCACCTGGCCAGTGTGTCCTTTACTTTAGAACCAAACAAAGAAGATGGTTCAATAGGGGCATTCAAAAAGGAGGACTTGAAGGAGTCTGCGAGGTCACAGATGCACATCCATGCATGACACCTCATGACTATGTGTGCACCCGCAGCTCTAGCTGCCCCTTTGGTTGCGTAGGAGAGCAACCACATGGACAAGTTGGAGAGAAACTCAAGGGTGGCAAGTTGAGGGGCAACCTTGTCTCATGCTCAGTCAAAACCTGACCCGCGAGGGCTCCAGAAAGTTCGTAGATCAGATCCCTTTGGAGCCTTGTGAAATGTGCCAAGTAGTTCAGAGACCTGACTGCAAAGATCGCTGAAGCAAAAACTTGCTGCCCTAGTCTGTCCACAGCACGGGACTCTCTGTTGGGTGGGTGAACAGTAGGACTTTCCTCCGCAAAGTCCTTTTTAGTGGACGCCGCCACCACCATAGCATCTACTGACAAGCCTCTAGACCAGTGGGGATGCTCCTCTGGTGTGGAAAGAAACTTGTCTGGTCTCCGGGAAATGGCCTCAATGGAATCAGGGTACTTCCACGCATGCTGCATGACGATCTGGACTAACTCGTCGGTAGGTGGGTTCACCCAAGAAGTAGAAGACTGAGAGCAGAAAGCCTGCAGGAAGACGGAGTCCTCCGAGGAAGGGTTAGAGGCTTCCAGCCACCCCTCTATTTCAATAGTTCCAGGATGTCTCCAAAGGAGACCATCATCAGGGGGTGACCGTGGGGACCCTTCCCCATCATCGTAGTCCATATCCTCTGTGAGAGACTCCTAGGGAGAGTCAAGGCATTTCCACTTACATGCCTTCTTCTGAGAGGGTTCTTCAGCGGGGATGTCTGAAGAACAGTCGGAAGGAAGAATACCCTGAACTGGGGTTTCCTGAGGCTTATGCTCTTGGTGTTCTTGGGAGGTGGCCCGTGGTAGCTGTAGCTCAGAGGGAGCAGGGAGAAGATCCGACGTAGGAGGAGTGCTTCCAGAAGCAAGCACCCTCTCCATCACCTGGAAAGCAGGCCCGCCCGAAGAGGAATGGGAGCCCGGAACAAAGGAGGACAATCTCAGAACCAGGGTCACACCCTGCTCCGTCAGACCCGCTCCTGGGGATGCAGCCTCAAGCAAGATCTGGTCAGGCTTTGCCCCCATATCAGAGGACAGAACCAATAAAAAACTTGGAACCGTGCTCAGAACCGAAGGTTCCACCCCCCAAACATGAGACGGAGGAAGGGACGGTTCCGATGGAACCGAAACCCAAAGGGGTGGCCTCGAAGCCTCAGTGAGGGTCACTGTCGGTGCCGAGGAATGGGTTCCCACCAAGGACGTCGGAGCTAAGGGCCTCGGAACAGATGGATCAGAGGGAGGAGTATAAGTGGGAGTCCTAGGAGCAGTAGTCCCAAACCCCGAAGCGGGATCAGTCTTACGAATGTTTGTTATCCCTCTGGCTGTCAACAGCTGGTCCAGCAGGTGCACCACATCGACTTCAGAAAGACTCCTGGTGGACCTTGTAGACACTCCCGAAGGGGAGTCAGGCTGGTCTAGTAAAGGGCTGTAAGTTTAGCCTAAGAACGGGTCCAATGAAGGGGAGTACTGGGTCCGTGGTTCTTGAGTTGTCGGCAGCGAAGACTATAACTTGGAAAAAGGCAACAGAGGAATCAACGGCATTGAGAAGGGACTCAGTGCCGAGGAGGCACTCGGGAGTAGAGGTTATTATCGGCTCCAAAGGGATTGTCGGAACCACCTTCGGTGTGCTAATACGTGAAGCCAGTGCCAACACTATCGGAGTCAGTAAGGTTGGAGCTATAGTCGTCACTGTAGTTATGTCTGGTGCTGTAGAGTTCGGCGCCGATGTTGAAGTCTCCGTAATGTCTATGATACCGGATTTAGAAACAACTGGAGCGGAGCTCGGAACAGAAGCAACAGTTGTAGTCTGAGCCGAGGAAGCAACCTTGTGTTCGGTAGAAGGTTTGTGGGACTTGCCCTTATCACCAGCTGGTGAAGAGGGATCGGAATGTGGACTTTTTTTGTCCTTCACTGGAGAGGTTGAGACCTCTGACACAGAAAGGGGCTCTGAGAAAGGTTAACAGGCCTTTCAAAATCAGGTTATTTTTTTCTCTCGTTCAGCGTCCGCTGACTAAAACTCAGGCAAATCTGGCAAGGAGGTTTCACAGAGGTGAGAAACCCCCAGACAATACACACAATCGTCGTGCAAGTCACTGTTAGGGAGTTTGCCATTGCAGCAAGTGCAAGGTTTAAACCTTGAAATCCAACAAGTGAAATAAGTAACTAATAAAATAAAAAACACTGGTAATACCAAGGTAAAACCACCATGACTTTACTTAACTTTGAACATTTTACTGACTAAGCGCTTTCACCCATATACGGCATCTTCAGAGTCTCTGAAGATCCCCTATATGGGTGAAAGCGCTTAGTCAGTTAAATGTTCACAGTTAAATAAAGTCATGGTGGTTTTACCTTGGTATTACCAGTGTTTTTTTATTTTAAACCTCAAAGTCACTTTTTTCTCAGACATATCCATAGATACAAAAAACAAACAAATTACTGCTAGAAAGTGAGAAAAGGAAGCAGAAAGGGAAAATACCAACGATGGTATCAAACGATACCACAAAGGTAAGAGAGGGCATTACCAACGATGGTATAAGAAATACCCAATGGGTAGAGCTAGATAGATAAAGAGGGTAGAAAAATGAGTTAGTTTAGGGGAAAAAAAAGGTTCAGAAATACACAAATATTTTAATATATGACACTTAGCTGGAGAGCTCGGTGAAACGCTGCTATATGGCTGCATGACAAACGAGATCTGAGGTAACTGGGAGAAGGGCATTGTGGGTAGCAACTTAGCTTGATTGTTTTTGGTATACAAGAGCTTGGCATTAGGCCGACTCGGTTCCAAGGGCTCAGAACCGAAACCATCAGTGATGAATGGAAGAAGATCAACAACACAGATGGAATGTTATGGTAAGGCATAACTTCTTTTTTTTTTTGTAACCTTTTGAGGAAGATTAACAACATCAGATCAGATGTTTTACTCAGGCATTCAGAAAAAATAACTGGTAAGCAAACTGCTTAATAGGAGATGAAAAAAAAAATGATAGAACAGCAACTAAAATATGAACAAATGGCACAGAAACTGGCTGAAATCAAGGACGGGTCACACAGAGACAACCTGAAGTTTACAGCAGTACTAAAACAAATTGAAGTGAAGGATGTAAATACCTGATGAGAAAATGCTTCAACACATGGACTAGACTAGCACTGCTGATATTAAGAAAGAGTGCATAAAATAAACATTCCTAATTTGAGACCAAGAAAGCAGGCAAGACCTATACTAAGTAAACTGCAGACATGCCAGCTAGAAAATGAAGCTTGATTTTATAGAAAAAAGGAACAATCTTAAAAGTCGGAAACGTGAGTCTATGTGGATAATAACTTTTCACTACAAATGCAAAGTAACAGAAATGCTTTTATTCCTTCCATAAGATTCTGCAGATGAAAGAAATTGCATTTTAAGCTATTGTATATTGCATTAATTAGAGCCGTCTACCCACTTGAATTAAAAACCAGCTGAGACCTGTAACAGGCACAAGATGAAGTGACAAAAAACCCTTCATAGTTATTTTCACAGAGGTACATCCTGCGTTTAATGGCTCTAAAATAACTTTTGATGTGGAACTTGCATATTACTTTTACTTTATTTATGCATTCATCCTTTGTTGACAGAGTTAGTCCCACCAGGCTAGTATCCTCTTTTCAGGAGAGACCAGAGGTGGCACTTATACTACTATGGGAAATTTGGCCAAGACATTGGGGAACTTCCTTCACCTTTGGAGTTGCTAGATGGCACCAAAAGGCTCCTACAGCAGCAAGGAAGAGGCCTCTGGGAAACAGAAGCATGGAGGAGGAGGAGAAGAAAATCTGAGGAGAGTTTGGAGGTATAAATTAAAATTTGGAGAAAATTGTGTTCAATATGGAGTTTCAGAATGTAAAAAAAAGATTCCTGTGTGGCAGATATTACAAATTGGCAGCATTTACTTGACCCCATGAAGAAGGAAGGAAGTGAAATTGGTGGTGTAGATAACAGAACTGACATAAGGATGGCATGCAGATGACATTCTGTTAAAAATAACAAAGCAGGATGATAATGGGGTGAGATGGCAGATTACGATCCTCAGCATTTCCAAAAAAGTTATGTGAAAAAGGAACCAGGTGATGTGGCAGCAGAGGATACAGCAGTTAAAACTCATGTAGCAGTGCTATAAAGCAAAAGAGGAAAGCAGCAACAAACTGAGAAGGTGTTTGATTTTTGTGGCAGCAGATAATCTAGTAACTAAAACATATGTAGACGTGACTGCAGCCAAAAAAGAAAAGCAGGAACAAACTGTAAGTTTTTAAAAGGAAGAGAAGACCAACTGTGAGAAAAGGAAAAAAAAAACAACACTGAAACAGACGGATATTATGTATGGGGCAATTTGGTAACTGTTCTGGGTTTTTAAGATCAAGAAAATCAGTCTTTTATACGTATTAAGACAGATACTTTTTGGAACTTAACATTTAAATCTGATTGACTAATGATGAATTTTCTGGAACTGTGCAACAAAAAGGAGAGCTATGTATGGAATTATTATTTGTTTTCTGGTTGTAAGTTGCAATTTAGAACTCATAAACTGGAAGAAGATGACATTAGAAAAATGCATGCACGGTCTGTGTAAAACAGTTGATGGTACTGTGAAAATCAGAAACGGCAGGTGTGACGAAAGGAGATATTGTCAGCCCAGCTAGCTGTAATTTTGTAAATAATTACATGCCACTGGTGAATGCTGAAATCATTTCTGTAAGATGCTTGTGTTACAAATGTATTGGAACTGTATGTCATGTGTATATCAAACTGCTTGTACAGACTTGTGTTGAAAATTGTATTTGCAAAAGGCTTGTGTTTAAAATGGATCCACATTGTGCCCCACTGAAAAAGAACAGAAATGTGCATGCACTATTGTAACTGTTTAAATGTATATATTTTTAACTGTGGAAACTAGGATACAGGAGGTTAACCTCAGTCTAGTAAATTTTAGAAAAATACCTGAAATTAAATTACTTTATGGCTAGGCCATAAAGGATGGTATCCTACAGTTTTCAATACAGCAACAGACAAAATGTCTGTACTAGGAAACTTTATGTATTGTCTTCAGGGTGAATTAATTACTTGTCTTGAAAGCATGAAGGAATGCAATTGTTTTATGACTTCCAGCATCTGCCAGAGATCTGCGGAGAAGCCCTTGTCTATGTATTTTTACTGGAGGATACTAAATGCTACCAGCTGCCATCAATGGTTGTTTTGGGCCTGGGAACTACAAGTCAGATGACAAGAAATTATGTAATTCTGCAAGTTATCCCAAAAGTAAGAAATTATGTAATTCTGCAAGTTATCCCAGAAGTAATATTTTATATATTAATTTATGAGCTAGGCTAGTGAGACAGAGCATTCTGCATTGTCTTGGATCTGACAACAACTAGAAGATCCATTCACCACATCTATCTTGCTCTATTAGTAAGTTGATTATAGTAATTCTCTTAGATTCAGTCAGGAATATAGTAAAGCTTAGTTTAAATGTTCTATTTTTTTCTTTTTGTTACTGAATATTGTCAAATCAAGTCCAATCTTATACAGCTTAATTCTTCCTAAATGATACACTTGCACATATGACTTTCATTTCTATAGCTCTCCTAAGCATAATTTAACTTATTTTACTAGGCTATAACCTATCTTGATACTGTATGAAATTCCCCTGACTCTTACAGCTTTACCAGAGTTATTACTTACTAGTCATAGCTCTACCATTGTTGGTGACTGGTCACACAGCATGTGCTGTCTTAGCCTAATGCGCTTACATTTTTTTTTCATTTTTTTCAGTAATCTAAACCAATCATAGAGTATAGAGGGTCTCCAGCACCATAACAAGCAGTGGAAACCTCAGACATCTTTCTTGTGCACTGGACACTCAAGACACACTAAACAGACAAAAAACTAATGTAGCTGCTTAACTTCCAAGTGTCTAGACAGCAAAATGCATAAACTACACTTACACAAATGTTAGTGAGGGTGTTGGTACATTCTGCTGTATAGTTCCTTAACCAAACCACTGTACTGACGAACACATTACCAGGAAGCAACAGCTGCATAACCCTCTCCAGTAAGTGCCCCCCCCCAACTAGTACATTCTGCTGTATAGTTCCTTAACCAAACCACTGTACTAACGAACACATTGCCAGGAAGCAACAGCTGCATAACCCTCTCCAGTAAGTGATCCCCCCAAACTAAAGTCTATTTTCTTTTGGGAAACACTTGTATCTAAAACATAGCATTCAATTACTTCTTCTGTTTCATCTGTAACTAACCCAGGTTTAATTTTATATCCTTTTCAGAATTTCGGGGTAAAACTAGATTTTGTCTGCACTTTCCTTAACTTAACAGTATACAGTAGAGTGACTGTGCAAAGTAACATACCATTTCTTAAGGTTCACTGAGTGGTTTCTAACAGCTGACTATTGATCTGGGCCTGCCCGCTCCATTCTGCACTCGGTAAACTTGGGATTCATTCTGCTCCCCTGCCTTGCCCCCTATTCCCACCTGCCCCTATCTGCCAACTTATAGAGGCAATAGCACACCCCCCCTACCACATCCACCCACCACCTCAACCAATCACAAAACAACACAACTGCAACCATTAACAAGCTCCCACCCTCCACCCACCATACTATCACCAACAACCAAACCACTGCCCACAAACCCTCAAGTAACTGTGTTTACCTCTCATCTATTACTACTACCTACCCTTGTTATACTTAACACCATTATCATGTACCATAATGCTCACATATTTCACCCCAGCCCAACCCTAACTTCCAACTACCAACCACAAAGTAACACTCCCTTTCTCCAACAACCAACCCCACATACCACTGAGCTATACAAAGTCAAATATATTAATTCCCATACCTCACATCAAACCCAGCAGATCAACTAAACTTCTACTCAAAATACAATCTCTATGTTTATTCCTACAAGCACAGCTCCAAATTTGTGGCGATATACACCCCAACCCAGGCCCCACAACTGATACTACCAACCTCACTAGTCCAAACATCCAACATGCAATTAACTGTAAAATACCATGTGACCTACTTATACTTAATATGAACACTAGAAGTATCTTGAACAAAACTGACGAAGTACAAGCCACTCTCCGCTTACAACCTAGAAAATACACTCATTACAGAGACCTGACTCAAACCACACATTAAAGGACAATGAGATACTTCCCCCAGGTTACAATATAATCAGGGCTGATAGAACTATTAAAAAAAGGTGAGGTGTTGCCATAGTATGCACGACTGTCCTCAAGGTAAACCTTATGCATAAAGAAATCCCAACATTTAACAATGCAGAACAGAAACCCTATTCACCAAAATTCAAATCAATCAACAGAAGCAACTAAACCTGTTGGTTATTTACATACCTACTCTTGAGTCTACACTAAACTGGATATCTGCAAATCTCCCACAGGAGACACTCTTGCTAGGGGACTTTAACATTGACTGGAAATCCATTAACACAACTATCCCCTCTAATCACATCAGTCTGTACTCCTATACTCAACTTACCCAAACATCCACCTGCATTGACAAAAATACAAGCAAGGAATCCATACTAGACTGGATCCTTACAAACAACTCATCTACTATCCAACATTATGGTACAGTACCAAATGGCCTTAGAGACCATTTACCCACATTCATATTAAGACAACACATCAAAACCACTAAAACAACCACCCTACGTGAAATTCGTAATTCAAAAAATTTCATACCTGCGCATTTCATTAAGGCACTAAGGTACTGCAACTGGGCTCCCCTAACAACCCTCACACTAGACAAGGCAGTGGACTATTTCAATTCCACCATTTTAAACATATTAAATCAGATCCCCCCACAGACAATTTGAATAAAAAACAACCCAGCCCCATGGCTCTCTAAAAACACAAGAGCCCTTTTAAAACTTAGGGATAAAGCTTGGGATACATGGTATCACAACATGACTGATCACAACAGGCAGATCTTACTCGAACTACATAATAAAGCAAAAAAAAAAATTACTACACAGAGCTACAAGTAAAACATACCACTAACCCCCAAAAATTCTGGGCAGCTGTCAACTAATTATTACAACCAAGCAAATCCACTACCCCTCCCCCCAATGTCAGAGGAGATAATATAGAGATAGCTACCTAATTTAAAAGCTACTTCACTTCTTCCATCCTTAACTTAACTAGCAACAGCCAGACCTGCACTCCCCACAACCAATCAGCAACCCAAACTCATACCCCCATTCACTCTCAAACCAGTTCCTACCAACACAATATACAAGCAGCTTACTAAACTAAAATCAACCACCATAGCAATCAATAAACTCCCTACAGAGTACCTAAAAATTGCCGCTAGTGCTGTAGCTTATCCCATCTCAATACTTATCAACCGTCTATCAACGAGCATACAATTCCAGCCCTTTGGAAAACCTCCTACACAATACTCTTGCTCAAAGGTGGTTCCCTCAACTGAACTTACCTACTACAGCCCTATAGCAATCTTATCCCCCCTATCAAAAATCCTTGAAAAATGTATCCATTCTCAGCTGATGAAACATTTACTTACAGTCTCCTCACCAACACCTAACATGCCTTTTGCATATCCCATAGCACCACCACAGCACTCATATCCTTCACCAATGCTGTCAATCAATATAGGAACCAAGGAAACCTAGTGTGTGCCACCTTCCTTGATCTGTCCAAAGCATTCGATACAGTATCCCACAACAAACTACTTACTATCCTACCCAAACTCATCCTAAACAACCCCTCCTTGCTCTGGTTTCAAGACTACCGATCCAACCACCACCAAGCGGTTAAGTGACAAAGTTCTCTCTATCCCCTTCTCCCAATAACAGTAGGTGTACCACAGGGATCTATTCTGGGACCCCTACTATTTAATATCTTTACAAACACCCTCCACACTGCCAGGTGCAAGCTACAATAGTCCAATATGCAGATACTACTTCACTGATCTGCTCAGCCCCCACACTCCAAACACTCCAGACTAAAACTTAAGGGGCCTTTTTAAATATCGAAAACTGGTTAAAAAACTCACAACTAACACTTAACCCCAAAAAGGCTCAACTTATGCTTTCCCACCCTACCAAAACTATTGACTCTTCTGCTCTTTTCTCTATCAGTTCTGCCAATAACACCCAAATCTCCCCAGTATCACAAGCTAAACTTCTTGGTGTAGCACTTAACCAAAACCTAAAGCTTGACAAATATACAGCACAAACCATATCCAAAGTCCATAAAAAACTTGGAACCCTATACCGCTGAAAAAACTATCTATCCAAAGACATCAAAATTTTATCCAGAACTCAGCTCGTCTTTATATTGTTCTATGCATCCCCTGTATTACCAAACCTTAACAAGACAGACTTGTACAAATTGCCCATGTGCTATAATAAAATAGCTAGATTTGCAACAAACACTAACTTCTGCTCCCACCACTGTCACTCACTAAAACAACTAAGTTGGCCAGAACTCCCCAACTTATTAAACTATACACCATGGCTCATTTTACTTGCTGTACCACCCAAACAATATTCCTGATCTCTCAGGCTTACTCAACTTTCACAATTCTACTCATAGGTTCATAGGCTGGTACTAGGCTATCAGCCCTAGGGTCTATACAAGCCTAGCCATAACAATTCCCTGGCTATTTCTTCCCACACTATTTACTTCCCTGGACCTCTGTCTAGCAGGGCGACTGACATGATCACCGGGGTGAATTTCCTTTCTCCCATCCAATCGTCAAGGTTCCTTTTGAAGAGGACCAAAGAGGCACTCTGCTTGACATGTATGGGCAATCTATTTCAGAGTTTGGGGAGTCTCTGGGTCAGGAAACTATGCCTCCAGCATGTTTCGTTTATTGTGATGACAAGGTTTAGATCCCTGGAGCGTGTGGCTCTGAGGGATTGAGATTTCATTAAGTGTAGCATGTCCAACAGCTCTGGGTTTGACATGGCCTTGTATGTTAAGCAGAGATCGCCTTTGAGTAGACGATACGCGACAGAGTATAGCTTGAGTTTTTTAAGGCAGTCAGAATAGGGTATCTGCTTTAGGCCTGTGATTCTTTTAGTGAGGTATTTCTGCGGCCTTTCCAGTTGTTGCAGATGTCTTGAGAGGTACATACCAAACGGGGCGTTGTATTCTATAATGGATCTAATGAGGGATGAGTACAGTGGGACAATGACCTCCTTTTTTCTGGATGAAAAGCCCTTAGTGATGAGGTGTGCCACATAGAAGGATTTCCTGACTGTTGTAGCGATGTGGTTATCGAAGGTGAGACCACTGTCCACCTGTGTCCCTAAGTCTCTTATCACACTTTCGGTGTTTAGTGTACTGCCACCTATATGGTAATTCATGGGTAAATTTTTTTTCTCAAAGGGGATAACTATACATTTCTTGACACTGAGCTTGAGCCCATGGCGCTGACACCAATCATCTGTTTCTGTAAGGCCCTTTTATACCGTATCCACGTCATTTGGGGATTCAATAATGGCTCACAGTTTGCAGTCATCTGCGAACTTTGTTAGCCAGACACCCTTAGCGTTGGAATTAAGATCCACAAACAAAGCCCTTCCTGAAGTAGCTAAGTGTAGACACAATGCTGGTGAATCCCTCTACTCCTACACAGTTGCTAAAATCTGGAATTCTCTTACACCAGCTATCAGACTGCAAAACAGCTGTCCCACCTTTAAAACCCAATTAAAAGCCCACCTCAATCTCATCTGGCAATGAACCTGTACTGACCATGGCTAGCCCTACCACCACCATTCAGATACATCTTCCTCTGGCACTACTCAAAGGTCAAAAAAAAAAAAAAAAAACTACCATAACGAACTGTATTTTTAAATGAATGTATATAGTTTTATATAGTATTACTGAGCTTTCTTACTCAAATACATTATATTTTCTGCTTTACTACTGTACACTCTCGATATCGTACATTTTTGTAACTTCTCATCACACTATGCCATGATATACTATTACTTGCTCTATTAATCTGTACTCGTGTCTAACTTTTGTATTTTTATTATGTAAGTGAAACATTTGTATTTTGTTTTTATGACGGTCATGTATGTGGGAGCTTTTCTCCCCAGGTCTCTGCTGAAAACAGGCACCTGATTGCCCAGTCAGACCAACCCGGTAATCAAATATAAAACTGTGACACTACAAAAGTAATTGTAAAGTGGGCGGCGCAGTGGTGCAGCGGTTAATGCTGTCGCCTCACAGCAAGAGTTTCTCCGGTTTGATTCTCGGCTGGGATGCCTTCTGTGTGGAGTTTGCATGTTCTCCCTGCGTTCGCGTGGGTTTCCTCCGGGTACTCCGGTTTCCTCCCACATTCTAAAGACATGCTTCTGAAGCATTTCTCCCCGGGCCTCCGCTGAAAACAGGATCTGTGGAACCTAGTCGGATTTTCCCGGTCAACAAATGTTAAATAAATAAAAAATATATAAAAACAAATAAATCCTATTTGAGACTGTCTTGCAATGTTGTTTTAAATGTTTCCTGTGGTTTTGAACTCCGATGTCACTGTGAATGTATGTGTGTGTGCGTGTGCGTGTGCGTGTGCGTGTGCGTGTGCGTGTGTGTGTGTGTACATATATATATTATTGTCTTGTTTCTTTATTTTTAAATATATTTAAACCTTTCATTGTGACTGATTGTCCCTGTAATAAGGCTCAATTGGGTGACTCCTTCCCCTTCCTCTGTTGTAAAAATTCTTGAAATGAATACCCATTCAACGGAATTAAATAAGCATTTAGTGGTCTCACATTCTGGTATACAGAACAGTATCGGAAATTTTCACATCTACAATTACACTGATTTAAATATTAATATAGATCATTTCAGACTTTTTGCAAAAGGTTTTCAATATGTACCAGCTAGGCCATTGAGTATAGTGGATACATTGGTAAACTTGAAATTATTTCTGCATAAAGATAACAAACTATTTTTTAAAGGTGCCAACACAGTAAACACTGGCCTTGTTAGAAATAGTGTCTTTAACCCACCCCTAAACCCAGTGTTTAAAATATTTGAGGAACTGGTCGAGAATGGGATCAGAAAATTGGATACTAGAAAGATCAAAAATCACAACTTCACCAGGCAAGACAGAGAATTAGTTAACACATTAAAGCAGAGGGGCTGTCGAACAATGAAACCCAATAAAGGAGGTGGGGTGGTAATAATGGACTCTATAGATTATGAGACAACTATGTTTGATATTCTGAATGATGAAACAAAGTACAGTGTAGTGTCAAGGAATGACATTTTTATTTCTTATTCAAAAATAGATTTTTTTTTTGTTAGAGACCACTTCTTTCAAGGTACTACAGATAAAGAAACTTTTAGAATTCCTTACAGTCCCCTAAGCCTAGAATCCCTGTTGTGTTTGAGATCCCAAAAACACAAAAATATTGTGAGACCAACGTTTCGTCCTATTGTAGCTGGGGCTGGTTCTAAAACAGAGCCACTGGCCATCTATATTGATCATTGCTTAAAGTAGTAGGTTACATCTTTGGAGTATATTTCCAAAGATTCTTGGGACTTTTTAACAAAAGTCACCAAGGATAACTTTGAGGAAGAACTTACACTGGTTACTACTGATGTTATTGATTTATTTCCTAGTATACCAGATGATACTGGTTTGGAATGGGTTCAAGAAATCCATTTAGAGTGTAAATATTTGAAAAATAAACAATGGAACTTAATTATGGAGTATTTTGGAAACGATTTTAAAAAATAACTACATGTTCTTTAATGGAGAATATTACAAACAAGAGAAGGGAGTAGCAATGGGGGCCAAGTGTGCCCCCTTGTAAGCCAATTTGGTTTTATACTATTAGGAGAAACATTAAATTTTCCAGTCAGACTGGTTTGAAAAAAGAAGTTATGTCTTACCATAATGTTCCATCTGTATTGTTGATCCTCGTTCAGTCATTATGCCTGGGTTATCGGTTCCGACCTCGGAACCGAGCCGGCCATCTTCCAAGCTCTCGACAGCCACAAACTCTCGAGCTAAACTCTTGCCCACAATTCCCCTCTCCCTGTTACCTCAGATTGAGTTTTCAGTCAAAGAAAGTAGCGGCTACCTCTGGTCAAAGGACCTAACAGAACCGGATGATGAGATCCACTATAAGCCTCAGGAGGGGGAAGGAGGGAGGGTTGTAATGACTTCTTTATCTGATATTGTTAATCCTCGTTCCTTCCTTACGCCTGGCACAGAGTCCCCAGCTACCTTTATTCCTGGGAGGCTCTCATGGAAGGACATTCCTGAGCACCATTGAACCAAAGGATGCTCTTCCTCTGGAGGCCAAATCCAATTTGTAATGGCTGATGAAGGTATGCGGTCTAGCCAAAGTTGCAGCTGCACAAATGTCGGGTAAAGAAGTTCTAGCATGGAAGACAGCAGAAGTTGCTACCAATCTAGTGGAATGAGCCCTTACGGCTGTAGTCAGAGAGATATTGTGAGTTTTGTGAATAAATGTTACACAGTTTTTTAAGCATTTAGACAAAGTGACCTTAGAAACAGAACATCCAAGTCTAGGCCCAGAATAGGCCAGGAATAGCTGATCTGATTTGTGAGAAGTCTTAGTTCTGTCCAGACAGAAACAAAATTGCCTGTGAATGTCTAGTGTATGTAGACAATACTCTCCTCTGTTAGAATGATTGGGAAAGAAAACTGGCAATTCAATGGTTTGGTTAATGGACATTTCAGAGATCACTTTTGGCAGAAAAGAAGGATTAGTTCTCAATGACACTATCTTAATGAAAGATCATGTAAGGCTGTTTGATGCATAGAGCTTGAAGTTCAGAGATATGTCTGACAGAAGTAATGGCGACCACGAACAAAGTTTTCCAAGAAAGAAACTTGAGGTCGCATGAAAAAGCTGGTTCAAAAGGAGATGTTGTCAAAGCTTACAGAACTGATGACAGGTCCCATGGCTGGATATGTTCTCTAAAAGGGGGTTTCAAATGATTTACGCCTTTTAGAAAGGTCTTACATAATTTGTGTGGCATAAGGGAAAAGTCATGGACACCATTGTGAAAATTAGATATAGTGGCCAAATGAACTTGAATGGTAGAAGCAGATAGGTCAGAATGGAATAAACTGGACAGGTATTCCAGTACTACCTGCACTGGTGCTGAAAAAGGGTCTATCCGTTTTTCCTTCAGCCAAATGGTAAACCTTTTCCACTTGCTGAGATAAGTAGTTCTGGTAGAAGACTTATGAGATGCAATAAGAATGTCACGTACTGGGGAAGAAAGATCAGTCTGCCTGGCAACCACCAGAGGTGGAGGAGCAAAGCTGTGAGCTTCAGGCTGTTCAGGTTGGGGTGAATCAGGTTCTGCAGATGGGAGATCAAGCCCGGAGTTGGATCAAGAATCCATGGTTGATCTAGCAGGTGAGGCCATAGGAAGGGGAACCAAATTTGACGAGGCCAGTATGGCGCTATGAGGATTATTTTGCTCTTCAACTGGTGGGCTTTCTTCTGGAACTGGGGAATGAGAGGAAGAGGGGGAAAGGCATAAAGCAGACAAGAGGGCCAATCGTGGACTAGAGTGTCCCTGGGTGACTGTCTCCGAGGGGGAATCAGGGCAAAGTAATTGCTGCATTTGTAGTTGGTTGAGGATGCAAAGTGGTCGCAACAAGGGAGACCCCAGCGGTTGAAAATCTCCGTCACTATAAGAGGATTCAGAGCCCACTCGTGTGGTTGCAGAATGCACCTGCTCAATCTGTCTGCTATCACGCTGGAACTCCTGGGAATAAGCATTGCTATCAGAAAGTGGTTGGTAGCCATTGCCATATCCTCATGGCCTCTTGACAGAGTGGGTAGGATTTGGTTCCGCCTTGTTTGTTGATGTACCAGATTACAGCCATGTCCGATTGCATTACAATAGTCCCTGATGGAAGGAGGGGATGAAATGCTTGCAACGCTAGAAGCGCCGCCCTCAGTTCTAGGACATTTATATGTTGATGGGCCTCCAGTTCCGACCACGTGCCTTGAACCGTCTTCCCCAGAAAAAGCCCCCCCTGCCCCATCAGTGAGGCGTCTGTGGTCACTGCATCTTTGGGCTGTTGAGGTGTGAAGGGGTGAGACCATTGTGACAGGTTCTGCGACATCCACCAAATCAAGTCTTGTTTGCATCTCTGAGTCACCTGAATCTGGGATGATAGAGGAAACTGAAAAGGGTACTGGGTGAGTAGTAACCATTGTAAAAGCCTCATGTGGAATCTCGCAAGGGGGACAATGGTGATGGAAGCTGCCATAGAACCCAACAGCTGGAGGACAGAATGTGCTGTGGATCTTTCCTTGAGAGGATGGGTATGAGTTGTTGTTTTATCCTTAAAATTCTATGCTCTGGAATCGATGCCGTGCAGTTCTTTGTATCCAACAGGACCCCAATGAATTCTATGGATTAGGATAGGTTGGATTTTTGCCAGTTTATAGTTATGTGTAGCATTTCTGCGGTGTGAAGAGAGTATGCCAGTGCTTCTTCCAATAGATGCCTGGTGGGGGCGGTGATGAGCCAGTCATCTAGGTATGGAAACACCCGGAATCCTTGCAGTCGCAGGTGAGCTGTGACAACTGCCTTGCACTTAGTGAACACTCTGGGGGCTGTAGAGAGTCCAAAGGGTAGTACTCAGAACTGGCAATGACTGGCTCCCGCACGTAAGTGAAGGAATCTTCTCGACGGTCTGTCCACCTTTATGTGGTAGTACGTATCTTGAAGATCTATAGAGCACATCCAATCGCCTGCCTCTAAGAGTGGGAGGAAAGACTGTATTGCGACCATCCGGAATTTCTATACCTCTATGAATTTATTTAGCACACTGAGATCCAAAATCGGGTCTCCAGTCCCCGGTCTTTTTTGGCACCAAAAATAATCTGGAGTAGAATCCGGATTTTATCTGGTCTGGTGGGGCTATTTGGATGACTCTTTTTCTTAGCAGCTTTGAAATCTCTAATGCTGCTTCTTTCCTTTGACTGGGTGGAACGTCGGGTAAGTTTCTTAGGGGGGCAGGACAAAGATCAAAGGGACTATGATAACCTCTGTTTATTATCTCTCATACACAAGAATCAGTGGTAATGGTTAGCCAGGCAGAAGGGTACAAAGAGAAACAGCCCCCAACCACTTCCAGAGGAAAGCAGTTAGGCCGCTCTGCAGGAGCGCTGGTAGGACTGGCCAGAGAAAGAATTTCTGGAACCCTGGTTACGCAGACCTCCTCTGCCCCGAAAGGGGCATTTCCAATATAAGTTTCCCCCTCTGCCTCTAGGTGAAAACTCGGCTCATGTGTCACGGAAAGAACCTTGAGACTTTTCCTGCCACATCTTCCCACTCTTCTGGTTTATGGAGAAAGCCCATTGAGGGGAAGAA
Organism: Protopterus annectens; assembly: GCF_019279795.1. Classification (NCBI taxonomy): domain Eukaryota; kingdom Metazoa; phylum Chordata; order Ceratodontiformes; family Protopteridae; genus Protopterus; species Protopterus annectens. The sequence continues at coordinate 720,911,710 of NC_056743.1, read as the reverse complement.
TAATGGACACCCATGGCAGAAAGGGTCTTACCGTCCTGTTCACATCTAGCCAGTGTGACTTTTACCTTGGGTCCAAATAACAAAGAGGCTTCAATGGGAGCGTTGGAAGCCTTGAAGGGTTCTGCAAAATCACACAAGCGCATCCAGGCATGCCGCCTCAGGACAATGCCTGCACCCACTGCTCTAGCTGCTCCTTGTGATGCATAAGAAATCAGACGCATGGAGGAGTTAGAGATAGATTCAAGGGTGGCTAACTGTAAAGCCACTTTGTCCCGGGCCACATCAGACACAGCTCTGGCCAAAGTTTCAGACAGCTCAGAAATTAAGTCTCTATCTCTTAAGCCTGGTAAAATGTGCCATATAATTCGGGGACCTGACAAGGTCACTGATGCAAAAGTACGCTTCCCTAATCTGTACAGCACCCGGGACTCTTTGTTGGGTGGTTGGACAGTCTGGCTTTCTTCCGCCAGATCCTTTTTTATTGTGGCCACCACCACCAAGGAATCTACAGAAGTCCTTTGGACCAGTGAGGATCACTATCTGGAGGGGACAAGATTTTATCTGGCCTGCGGGGAATGGCGTCAACGGCGTCAGGAGCCTTCCATGCACGCTGCACGATGAGCCGGACAAGGTCGTCGGCAGGTGGAGTAACCCAGGAGGTAGGGGGCCGGGCACGAAAGGCCAGCAGGAACACAGACTCTTCAGAGGTCAGGTTCGAGGGCCGCCATTCACCGCTCTGTTAAGCATTTCGAGGATATCTCCAAAGGATACCTCAGAGGGTGACCAAGGGGACCCTTCCCCATTATCAAAGTCCATGTCTTCCATGAGTGACTCCTTTGAGGAGTCCACGTGCTTCCTCTTACACGAACTCTTGTGATGAACTTCCTCAGGGGGAGAATCTGGGGAAAACAGCGCAAAAGGGGCCTCCTGTGGGACTGTGTCCTGAGGTCCTTCTTGTGCCCGGTGTCCGCCAGGGGTGGCCTGTGTAAATTGCGGTCCAAAGGAGGACGAGGGCACTGACAGCACAGGATGCAAGAGCCTTTTCCATGAGTTGGAAGGCTGGTCCACCCGAGGAGGTCACACCTCACTCAAGCAAATCAGCCCGCCAACTCGGAGTCCCTGGATGGCTGTGAAAAACAGGAGTACGAACACCACAGCTGGCATCCTGAGCAGTGACTGGCGTGACAAGTCTCTCCTGCCACAAAGGCAACTGCGGCTCCTTAGTGAGGTCCATAAAAGGAGCCGAACTGAGGGAAGTCTGTGCTACAGCAACAGGCTTCAAAGGCAATGAAGGGGGAGAATAGGTAGGGGTCTTTGGATAAGGGTGTTCACCTCCGAAGGAAGAATAGGTCCTGGAGGGTTGGATACCTCTGGCCGAAAGCAAATGATCCACAAGACGCATCACATCATGTTCAGAGAGGCTTCTAGTGTATTTCGTGGACACAGCTGAAGGGGAGTCAGGTCTATCCTAGGATGAAGGAAACTCGGTGCCCACAAAGGGGTCTTTGGATGGTGCTAAAATAGGCATCTGCACCAAGAACAACCGAGCCATTAAGGCTTGTACTACTGGAGTCTGCATCGAGGAGATAATCGGTGCCGAAGGTAAGGTCTGCACCAAGGTCGGTGCCGAAGTGGTAGTTGGCACTATGGTAGGTGCCAAAAGAGTTTGTGCGGAAAACGAGGTGGTCGGTACAGAGAGGATAGTCGGTGCCGTGTAAATTGTCGAAACAGTCATCGACGCCGAAAAGGTCTGCATCGAAGAAAAAGTCGGCGCCGGTAAGGAAGTCTGAACTGAGGGGCCCCTCGGTTCTTATGAGGTGTAGGGTGCAATAGTTGGTGCCGAAGTAATGGATGGTGCTGAAGGCTTCGGTGCAGAAGATCTAGGCACTGAAAGCCTCGGGGCCGAGGAAGCCTTCTTAGGTCTCGGTTCCTGGTGGTTCCCAGCAGGAGACGACGGAAGAGACCTGGCCTTCATGTGTTCATCTCTTTTCTTACGGGAACTAGGAGGGGTTGAAGCCTCCAACCCAGAAATAGCCTCTGAAAAGGAAGATTTAAGTAATCCCTTTAAAAAGAGGTTTACTTTTCCTTTCCGCCAAAGTCCTGTTAGAAAAGTCCGCACAAATCCCGCAAGGTGGGTCAACAGTCAAGTGAGGCACACCCAAACAGTAAACACATAACGCATGTGCATCCGAGATAGGCGATTTATGCCCACAATCCACACATCTTTTAAATCCCGTACCACCTTTTTTCTCTGCCATGATAGGAAGGAGGAAGAAAGGAAAAGGAAGGAAGGAAGAAGGTACTAACAATGGTACGAGAAATATCCAAAGGTAAAGCAAGGAAAGGTTTTACCAATGATGGTAAAGGAGTTGCCTCACGGTAAGAAGAAAGAAGGGCTAGAAAAAAACAAGACAGGGTCGCTAGATGCGATAGGGTAAGAGAGAACTATTTAACAAGATTTGAACGGAGAATAACTGTAATACAATTAGGTATTATCAAAAAAGGTTTTACTTAGCTCAAGAGAAGTGGCTTCACATGACTGAATGGCGATGCGGCAAACGAAATCTGGGGTAACAGGGAGAGGGGAATTGTGGATGAGAGTTTAGCTCGAGAGTTTGTGGCTGTCGCGAGCTTGGAAGATGGCCAGCTCGGTTCCGAGGTCGGAACCGATAACCCAGGCATAAGGAATGAACGAGGATCAACAATATCAGATGGACAGTTCTCTATACCAGATTTTTGGATGAAGTCTGCTTATTTTGGAAGGGTTCTAAGATAGAATTACAAGAATGTTTGGATTATATTAACAATAGTACCACTTTTCTGAGGTTTACTTACACTGCATCAAAACAGAAAATGAATTACCTTGATTTAAGTATTTACAAAGTTTATGAGATTAGTAATTTTCAGTCTAGAATTTATCGTAAAGATACATTATTTGCACTATGACAGTGAACACCCCCATTATCAAAAAAAAGGAAATCATTAAAGGACAGCTCATCAGCGCCTCCAAGATGTGCAGTGAAGACAAAATATTTATTGAAGAAGCACAGTTAATTAAACATTTATTTATGGATAGAGGTTAACCTGCAACTTTAAAAGAACATTTAATCACGGAGGTTGTACAAGGTAGAGAACAAATGGCACAAAAGAGATGGATGAATCTTATAAACTTGCTTTTATACACACTTTTTCATCCTTTTCAGATGAGGTTGAAAATATAGCCAGAAAATATTGGAAAGTTTTGACAATTAAACCTGACATCAACAAATTCATCCCTCCACTTCCAACATTTATTAGGAGAAGGGATGTAAATTTAAAAGAAATGTTTGAGAGACAGGGTTTAACCAAACAGCAAACGGATAGAAACAATAAAAAACTAGGGACATACAAATGTGGAATTTGTAACCAGTGTCTTTATATGATGGATAAGGAAAACTTGTTTTTACCAGCAAGGAAATTACATTTGATGGCCAAAGGACATTATAATTGCAACAGTAAATGGGGTTATTTAATTGCTACTTGTGAACAATGCCCCAGTTTTTATATAGGCAAGACGGAGAGACCTATAAGGAAATGCATATATGAACACCTATACGACATGGCACAGCAAAAAGATACTAATGCTTTGTATAGACACCAAAAAGAATGTGAAAGCAGTAAATTAAAATTTTATATAATAGAACAGGTCACACAGGATCCAAGGGGAGGACCTTGGGAGGCTAAACTTGAGTATAAGGAACTTTTTTGGCAGTTAAAATTGGATGCGGTAAGGAACCCAGGTTTAAATGAGTATTTCAGCATAAACAGTGTTCTCAGATTAAGGACAGCTAAGTTGTAAATGCCCTTGTCTTTTTTAGTTTATTGCATTTTATTAGTCAGGTCTTTAATACAGGACACATTTGTAAAAACCTGGTCAAGATTTTTCTTTTATTAAATATTATGCATACTTGTTACAAGTTTTTAAACCATTTTTTGACTATTTTAATGATTGTTATTTATACTCATATAGAGCAGTTCTATAACATAAAGGGTTAAGTGGGAGGCTCTTTTTATTGAAAGAGTTGGTCGATTGGCTCAATAATGACGACATTTATTTTAAAAGCATGTGATTTTGCAATACATTTTGTTCTGAAGAAGCTCGGGAGATTCCTGGGTGAAAGCACTTAACATTTTGTAATAAAACATTTGTAAGGTTTTGTGGTCTCTTATTCAAGGTGCTTAACATTCATCTTTTATGTGGTTGAATAGTTCTACTGTGGTTTAGTCTATTTTTAATAGTACCTCTCACGCAACCAGAAACTACAGTTATCCGGCATCTACCAATCTCCATGGGTGTCAGTTAACAGAGTTTACTGTACAGCATTATATGCATACATAACTAGCAAAGAAAGAAAGACAGAATCTATTTCAAATATTACACTATGATGTCATTAACATGAAAATTATAATTGCAGGGAAGTTTATTTGTAATTTAAGAGGGAAATGTCAAAAGAAAGGGAACAATATAAAACAAATACAAGCAGCGATAAAATGTCACAAATGAATTGTGTGTAACAAAAGTCAATGGACTTGTACAAGAGGGGCACTTGGATCTGAAATTGTTTATTTTATAATATCAGAAGGCTTTGGGGTGGCAGATGGTGATAATTTTGTGAAGTATTTTTCAGACTATTTAAGAAATTGGAGAGTATGAAGTATTTCATTTATGGAAAGATCATATAATCGTGAAGGACATCTATAAAAATGGTCCTAATGGTGGACTGAATTTAAAAAGAAATGGAAGAATTTTTTTTTTTCAATGGCAGGATGGTGTAAGAAAGGAAGAGAAAATGTATACAAATGTATTAGAGAACTTAGGGATTAATACAAGAAAGTATTATAATATGAAAAAAGAAAGAAGTCGAGAACAAATAAGGCATTACTGTTTATGCATGGATATTTACAATGGAGAAGGAAGAGGGTATCTGCATATTTGGGTACAACAGTTAAGGGGGATATTGGTATAATGAGGGGAAGAAAAATGCAAAGGAAGAGGCAAAAAGAACACAAGAACATATTGTAAGCATTATAGAAAAGCATGTGAAAAATATGTGCAAGATTAAAAGAAAGAAAGATTAAAAAGTGAAAAAAATCTACAAGTTAAGGAAGAAATTGAAAAGAAATTACTATTAGTGAACTGAATGAAGTACTAAGGAAAATAAACGCTGATTCAGTATCAGGCCCAGATGGCACAGTGTATGGAATGTACAATAAATTAATGGATTGACAAAGAGTATTTTGTCAATGTACTGAATGAATGAAAAGTTGAATGAAGAGCTTGTTTAAGAAGAGTTACGTGATGGGATATTAAAATTTATATGAAGAAAGATGAGGCGAACAAATTATAAAATTGGAGATCCATCACACTAAATAACACAGATTAAAAAACTTTTATTAGAATAATACAGAGAAGAATGGAAGCAAGGATATTATGGAATAAACTATACATGCTATAAAAGGGAATGAATGCCAAGAATTGTTATGGTTTATGTGGAAAAATTGTGGATGATATAAGTACAACGGAGGATGTGAAACTTATGGTAGGTGATATTTTCAAGGCATTTGCTACAGTAGGACATGTTGTTTTGTGGGATGTTATAGAGAAGTATTAAATTGCCAAAATAATTACAAGTGTGTCTGTATAAGCATATCAAAATAAGTAGAGTGAGTGTGTTAATAAAATGGGTGGCTGAGTAAAGAAATATGCATGAAGTGTTGTATAAGACAAGGATGTCTCATGAGTGGAATACTGTTTGCACTGACAAATGTGATAGTGAGTAAAGTAGCTTATAAAATGAAAAATGGTAGATGTATGATGCAAAAGGAGATGATTCCAGCAGTTTTCAAATACACAGATGATACTGATGTATTTGCTAAAAGCAAAATATGGATGAGGGAAGTGTTGGTTTGTCTGAATTGAGGTTTAAAAAGGAAATGAAAATGACATTGAATAAATATAAAAGTAAAGGTTTGGGAGAATTGGGAGTGTGTAATTTTCAATGAATTTATGCATTTCCTAGGGAGAAATTTTAGGAAAAATGATACAGTCATGATACAATGGGAGGATGTGATCGAAGAAATACGTTTTCTGTGGAAGACGTCTAGATTAGCATTCAGAAAAAAAAGATTTATCTGTTGAACCACCTTCTTGATCATGGCATTCCCTCTGCCAGGTAAGTATTACCTCGCATCTCTCTATCCCCACCAATAAAAAAACTCACAATGCCCCTTTCTTTTATTTCCACCAAACACCTACCTCAACTATCAAAAATTACCTTCAAAAACTGAAAATCCTTGCACCAGCTGCTTACAAACTACCACACAAATACCGTAAGTCAGTGCCGACTTCCTGGCATACCTCATCTCAGTACTCCTAAATAGATCTATTATAGAAAACGATGTACCCACTATCTGGAAAAAAAAATCACAAATAATATTTTATCACTTCACAAAGATGGATCAGCCATAAACCCCTCCAATTACTGCCCCACTGCAATTCTTTCCCCTTGTCCAAAATCTTAGACAGATCCATACATTCCCAACTCTAAACCATCTCAAACAACAAACTACTCTCCCCCACACAACACAGTTTTTGACTATACCACACCACAACAGCAGCTCTGCTTAGTTTCTCAGAAACCATAAAAACCAAAATAAACCATTGTAACCAAATATCTTCCCTGCTCCTGGATCTGTCACAAAAGCATGTGACACAGTATCCGACCAACACCTAATCGATGAACTATCTCATTCATCTCTTACTTCGTTTGTAGCTCTCTCTCCAACAGACAACAAGCCATAATAGGATATATCAACCTTCCTCCCCATTTCTATCAGTGTACTAAAAGGGTCAACTTTAGGCACAGGATGCAGGGAGTAGAGGTGGCGAAGGTGGATGAGTTTAAATACTTGGGATCAACAGTTCAGAGTAAAGGTGAGTGTGGAAGAGAGGTGAAGAAGAGAGTGCAGGCAGGATGGAGTGGGTGGAGAAGAGTGTCAGGAGTGATTTGTGACAGACTAGTACCAGTAAGAGTGAAAGGGAAGGTCTCCAAGAGGGTAGTGAGACCAGCTATGTTATATGGGTTGGAAACAGTGGTATTGACAAAAAGGCTGGAGTCAGAGCTGGACGTGGCAGAGTTAAAGATGTTAAGATTTGCACTGGGTGTGACGAGGGTGGACAGGATTAGGAATAAGTATATTAGAGGGTCAGCCCAGGTTGGAAGGTTTGGAGACAAAGCCAGAGAGGCAAGATTACGCTGGTTTGGACATGTGCTGAGAAGGGATGCAGAGTATATTGGGAAAAAGATGCTAAGAATGAAGCTGTCAGGTAAAATACAGTTTTATACCTACCATAAATGTAGATGTTCGAGTGTTCACACTGCTGCAGTCATTACACTTGGTTATCCTGCCATCAGGCGGTCCCGCAGTCGGCCAGAGTTCCAACGTCTTGGTTCGGAGTCGGTTGCTGTCACTTCTTCCCTGGTGTCAGTGCGCCAGGGGTATACAAGATGCATCCGACGCCATTTTCTTCACTTTTTCTTGCCCCAGATGTCAGGTGCCCCCAGTAGGTAGGCAATACATATTGCTAATAAAAAATATACATATAAAATAAAAACAATACCTTCAGTTACCAGCAAATACACCACAAAGGTTGTATAGGATAGAAAGGTATAGATAAGTCCAGCTAGTTAAGAGGGGATGGAGGGAAGGTAACCTGGACTGCAGCAGTGTGAACACTCGAACATCTACATTTATGGTAGGTACAAAACTGTACTATGTTCATCGTGTTACACTGCTGCAGTCATTACACTTGGGTAGAATCCCAAAGCTAAGGTTGGGTGGCTGGTCTATAAAGAGTTAGGATTGGCTATGAGGCCCTGCAGAACTGCAGTGGCAAATCCTGCTCTGGATTTAGAGTAAAGAGGCAGGTGGTAATGCTTGGTAAAGGTGTGCACTGAACTCCAAGTTGCAGCCTCCAAAATTTCCTTGGTAGGTAATCCTCTGAGAAAGGCTGTTGAAGTGGCTGTTGCCCTGGTGGAATGTGGCCTAATGTTATTTGGGACTGATTTTCCATGCTGTGTGTAGCAGTAACGAATACAGTGTCCTATCCATTTGGATATAGTCTGCTTTGAGATAGCCTTGCCCTGTGATCCTGCAGCATATGCTACAAACAGTTGCTCAGTTTTCCTGAAAGCTGTTGTTTTGCCGAAGCGTAGCTGCCTGTGTATGTCCAAAGAATGCAGAAGTTTCTCCCCTTTATTCTGGGGGTTTGGATAAAAAGTTGGCAAATGGATGGATTGGTTAAGAGCCACACTAGAAATCACCTTCGGCATAAAGGTAGGGTTTGTCCTTAAAGAAACCCTGTCCTGATGAAAAATTATAAAAGATTCCACTGCCATTAGTGCCTGTAGCTCTGAGACTCTTCGTGCCGAAGTTACTGCCAGGAGCAGAGCTGTTTTCCATGATAAAAATTTTAGATCGGCTGTATTGGCTGGCTCAAAAGGTGGTAGGGTCAGTTTTTCCAAAACGAAATTGAGGTCCCAAGTTGGTGTGGGTGCTCTCCGGGGCGGTCTTATGTTTTTAGCCCCTCTGAGGTACTGCTTTAGCAAGGGATGAGAGAATAAAGGAGGATCCGTGTTGTAATGTGCTGAAATGGCAGAGGCGTGGATCTTAACTGATGAGAAGGATAGGCCTCTGTCCAGCATCTCAGTTAAGTATTGTAAAATCTGAGGAATGTTTGGAACAAGAGGGTCAAGGCTTTGAGCCTGGTTCCAGGTGCAGAATCTCTTCCATTTTTCTGAGTAAGCTTTCCTGGTGCTAGGCCTCCTGGCCTCCAAAATGACATACATAACAGCTTTAGAGAGAGGTGTTGCCTGTTTGACTAATGTATCTGTCATGTAGCCAGGTTTAGGGTTTTGAGCTGACCGTGCAGGATCTGATTGTTTTGTGGAGTCAGAAGGTGTAGAATTTGAGGCAAAATCCATGGTGGGCCTTGAGCCAAATTCTTTAAGATAGGGTACCAGTGCTGGCGTGGCCAGTCTGGAGCAATCAGGATCATCTGTGGTTTTTCTTGTCTGGCTTTTAGGAGTACCTTTGAAAGGAGAGGCAGTGGCGGGAAGGTATAAACTTTTAGGTTTTTCCAGCTGAACAAAAGAGCATCCACTTTCCATGCTTGTTTGTGATAAGTCCTTGTGCAGAATTTTTGTAGTTGGCAATTCAGTGGGGAGGCAAAAAGATCTATGTCTGGGCAGCCCCATTTTTGCGTTACCATGCTGAATATTTGTGGATTCAATTTCCATTCGTGAGGGTCCATGATATTTCTGCTTAGATCGTCTGCCAGAGTATTTTTCTTTCCTGGCAGGAATTGTGCTTGCAGGTGAACTTGATACGTTAGAGCTGTGTTCCACAAGGTCATGGCTTGCCTGCACAGGGGATAAGAATGAGTGCCCCCTTGCTTGTTTATGTACCACATTACTGTGGTGTTGTCTGTCTTTAGTAATAATTGTCCTGGATGCAGAAGGTCCTTGAAAGCTGTTAGGGCATTTTGAACAGCCAACATCTCTTTTTGATTGATGTGAAGATGCATCAGGTCTGTGGGTCCACTTGCCCTGAATGCATTTTCCTGCCATGTGTGCTCCCCCAGGCGTAATCTGAAGCATCTGTTGATAGAGTCTGCCTGGCTGTGGGTTGGGTAAAAGGCTGACCCTTGTTTAGGTGACATGCCTGTGCCCACCATCCAAACTCCTGTTGTAGGCAGGGAATCATTGGTATTACTGCTTCTAAACTGTGAGAGTGTTGAGTCCAAACACTTTTTAGGTACCATTGTAATTTCCTCATATGCAGTCTGACATATGGTATTAGTAGTATGCAGGGTGCCATGAATCTCAGGGCCTGCAGAATTTTTCTTGCAGGGAGATGGGACTTTTTTGCCAGTAATTGAAAATATTGAGTTAGTTGAACTTGTTTGTCTGGCATGAGGTAAGCCACCTGAGCCATTGTATTTAAGCTGGCACCCAGGAATATAATCTGTTACGAGAGCACTAGTTTTGACTTCTTTTCGTTTACTGTGTACCCTAGAGAAATTAGCAACCTTCTTACAAATGCCAGATGCTGTAGAAGAATGTCCTTTGCCTCTGCTTGAATGAGGCAGTCGTCCAGGTATGGATATATTTGAATTCCTTTTTGTCTGCAAAATGCAATTACTGGTGCCAGGCACTTTGTGAAGACCCTGGGCGCAGTAGATAAGCCAAAGGGCAGTGCAGAGAATTGGTAGTGCATTGTACCAGCTTTGAATCTGAGGTATCTTCTGCAATTTTGTCTGATAGGGACATTCAGGTATGCCTCTTTGAGGTCCAGAGTAACAAGCCAAGCCTTCTTGCCCAGCATGGGTAGAAGCTGCTGTAATGTCAACATTTTGAATTTTGGAATATCCAGGGAAGTATTCAGAATTGAAAGGTCTAGTATGGGCCTCCAGGCCTTGTCCTTTCTGGGTACCAGGAAGAGTCTTGACTAAAATCATTGTCCTTATTCCTGTTGTGGTACTTTTTGAATAGCTCTCATGTCCATGAGGGCTGAAATTTGTTTTTGTGCCTCTGCCCATTGATTTTGTGGCAGGTCTGGCATTCCTTTTAGCCTTGGTAAAGTATGAAAGTGGAACCTGTAACCTTGAGACACAATATTCAGAACCCATTTGTCTTGGGTGACTGTTTGCCAGTTTTGAGAAAAAAGTGCTAATTTTCCCACTAAGGGGGCTTCCAAAAGGGATGTGCTTGGCGTACGAAGGGGGAAGTCATTGTGACTGTTTCATGCAAGGTTGAGACTTGTCCTCACCTCCTTTTGGGGTTGAGGTGCCCCACTGTCATCGTCTGTTTGAGCCTTGGGGTTGAGATCTGCCTTTTGGGCGTCTGTATCTGCCTCTCTGTGGTCTGTCCGACACTGGAAAGGACCAATTCTTTGTTGGCCAATTTCTGCTAAACCGAGGTGGCTGTACCTGTAAGAAATCATTGATTGTTTGCATAGATTTAGCTTTATCCTCCATTTTCTTTAACAGCTCTTCTGCCTTAACACCAAACAAGGTATCATGCTGTAAAGGAGCATCCAATAATTTTGCCTTAACATGATCAGGTAAACTCTGTTCTTTTAACCAAGCATGCCTTCGAATCACAGAACCTGTAACTGCGGCTCTGCAAGAGGCCTCTAAAGAATCAAAACCACATTGCAGAGTAGGTTTTCCCACCTGTTCAACTGCATGCAATAAATCCTGCATTTCTTTACAATCAGGAGCTTCTGAGCTTGCAAGCATTTTCTGTTTTAACGGAGTCATTAAATATTGTTGGTACTTAAGCATGTGAAACTGGCAATTTAAAGCTCTTACTGCTAAAGTTGCAGAAGTGTATACTTTCTTCCCCCATCTATCCAAAGCTCTGGAATCTCTGTCAGAGGGTACTGGATTTTTTGGAATGGAAGCCTTAACCCTTTTTGGACCCTGGGAAATAGATTCTGGATCAGCAGAAGGGTTTTTGTAAAGAAACTTGTGAGAGTCAGGGACTCTATAATACCAATCTGGCTTGGCTGGAGCAGGGGGCAAAGAATCAGGAGATAATCTGGATTCAGAGAACACATCATCCACAATATCTAGCAGAGCGGAATAGCCAGGGGCCTGTGCTGAGGCAATAAAAGGAAATCCCTGAGCCTTTTCTTGGATTCTGAGTAATCCTGACTTTCCCAATGGAAATGCTCCCTCATGGTATGTAAAGTTTCCCCAAAAGAATAATCCTCAGGAGAAGAGGCTGAAGGGATAGATTCTTCAGCATCATAGAGTCCTCATAGGGGGGTAGAGAGTATCTCTGATCTGAAGAGGAATCAGAGGAAATGGAAACCTGATCAGAGGAATCATAGTCTGTATCCTGCCTATGCCTTTTCTCAGGAGGGGGATGGGAATTAGAAGTTATGTACTCACCATAACGTTCCATCTGAGTAGGTGTATTCATTTGTCTGCAACCTGTGGGTTATGGATCCGATATCGGATCCGAACCGGCATGGTTTACCAGCTATGGATCCAAGCTCTCAGCTCCTCCCCTCACCCATAATACCCTGCTCTACCCTCATGACCTCAGATCGAGTTTGCCAACAGCAAGAACACCCTGAAAAGGGTAACACATAATATGCAGGAAACTGAAAGGCCAGGGGGATAGGAGGGCGGGATGGTTGCAGACAAATGAATACACCTACTCAGATGGAACGTTATGGTGAGTACATAACTTCTAAATCTGAAGTAGGAGATTCATTTGTCTGCAACCTGTGGGACAGAGTCCCCAGCTACCTGAATCTTGGGCGCCATCATGGAAGGATATTCCGGAGCACCGCGGAGCCAAAGGATGCTCTACCCCTAGATGCAAGAACCAACTTGTAGTGGGAAATAAAAGTATGAGATGAAGCCCACGTGGCTGCTGCACAAATATCATCTAGAGGAATCCTAGCCTTAAAGGCTGCCGAGGTAGATACTGACCGGGTTGAATGGGCATGTACACCCTCCGGTGCGGGCCTTCCTGAAGCTTGATAAGCCAATAAGATACACTGTGAAATCCAGCGAGACAGAGATACTTTAGAGATTGGCTTGCCCAAATTAAATTTAGCAAAGGAAATGAACAGCTGGTCGGATTGCCTACGACCAGCCGTTCTGTTTAGATAAAATCTAAGTTGCCTGTGAACATCTAAGGAGTGAAGCTTGTATTCACCTTTGTTTTCATATTTAGGAAAGAAAACAGGGAGGTTAATGGATTGATTAATGTTTGCTTCAGAAGCTACTTTAGGAAGAAAGGACGGGTTGGCCCTGAGGTAAACACGGTCCGGATGAAAGAACAAGTAAGGAGGTTTAGCTGATAATGCTTGGAGCTCTGAAACTCTCTTGGCCGATGTAATGGCTACTAAAAAGCCGCCTTGAAAGACAAGAATTTGAGATCCACCGTAGCCGCTGGTTCAAGGGGTGGTCAAGGCCTGGAGAACTAAGGAAAGGTCCCAGGAGGAACCGCTTGTTTTACAGGGGCCTGAGAAGGAAAGTACCTTTAAGGAAAATTTTACACAACTTGGCTGACATGAGTGGACTAGAGTCATGACCAATGTGATAATGTGAAATTGCCGCCATTTGTACTTTGACTGTGGAACTGCTGGCACCATCATTAAAAAGAGTGGTTAAGAAATCAAGCACTAAAGGGAGAGGAACCGTGAAGGGATTCAGGCCTTGCCGCTCCGCCCACAAAGAAAACCGTTTCCACTTGCTGCTGTAGACTTTCCTAGTGGATGGTTTATGAGCTGCCACCAGGATCGCCTTAACAGGGGACGAAATACCGGGAGTCCTGATCAAGAGTGGAACTGGAGCAGCCAAGCGGTCAGCTTCAGGTTGTCCAGGTTCGGAGGAGATATGCAGGATGGATGAGATATCAGATCCGGAATGGGATCTAGAATCCAAGGAGGATTCACCGAGTGAGACCTTAGGAAGGGGAACCAGATCTGTCGAGGCCAAAACGGAGCAATGAGAATCATTCTGCAACCCACCGAGAGGCTTTCTGAAGAACTTGGAGCATCAGAGGCAAGGGTGGATAAGCATACAGAAGACCGGGTGGCCAAGCATGCACCAGAGAGTCTCTTGGAGAACCTCCTGGAGGAGGTATCAGAGCGAAAAACTGTCGACTTGGTGTTTGAGGGAGAGGCAAAAAGATCGCATGATGGAGTTCCCCACCGCGAATATGCTCCGCTACTTGAAAATTGAGAGACCACTCGTAAGGAGTCAGAATGGTGCGACTGAGCTTGTCCGCCAGGATGTTGGACCGACCCGGAATGTGCGTTGCTATTAGAAAGCGGTTGGTGGAGATTGCCCATTCCCAAACTCTCATGGCTTCTCGACAAAGAGGGTAAGACCTCGTTCCCCCTTGCTTGTTGATGTACCAGACAACTGACATGTTGTCCGATTGAATCGCAATTGTTCCCAAGGGAAGAAAGTCCTGAAGTGCTAGCAACGCTAAGAGCACTGCTCTCATCTCTAGAACGTTGATATGCAGAAAGGTCTCTGAATCGTTCCACGTGCCTTGGACGGTCCAGCCCGCAAAATGCCCCCCCACCCCCACCCGAGGCGGGAGGCGTCCGTGGTCACCATGGCGAGAGGGGGAGAAGCACAAAATGGGCGGCCTCCGTGGAGATCTGGGGAGTGAAGCCACCACAGGAGGGACCGCTTGCAAGCCTTGCTGATCGCAATGGGATGATGCATAGAGAGAGCAAGGTAAGACCATTGTACTAAGAGAGTCCACTGGAGGATGCGCATATTGAGCCTGGCAAGAGGAAGAAGTGCTATAGCAGATGCCATGGACCCTAGAGCCCTCAGGACCAACTCCGCCGGAACAGAACTTGAATGGAGAATGGCCCGCACCTGGAGCTGCAGATTTTGAACTCTGTCCGCAGTGAGGAAGGCTTTTAAACTCCTTGTGTCTAACCTGGCCCCTATAAAATCTAAGAGCTGTGTGGGCCAGGTTGGATTTCTTTGTATTTATTGTAATGCCCAGAATGGGAGCAAGATGGAGAAAGGAGTCTCGCGCCAATAGTAGTAGATGCCTTGTTGGGGCGGTAAGGAGCCAGTCATCCAGGTAGGGGAAGACCTGCACCCCCTGAAGCCTCAGGTGGGCCGCTACCACTGCTAATACTTTGGTGAACACCCTGGGGCTGTGGTGAGACCAAAGGGAAGGACCCGAACTGGTAGTGACTGGCTCCCAGCCGAAGCGGAGGAACCTCCTGGAGCGCCTGTCCATCAGGATGTGGTAGTACGCATCTTTGAGGTCTATAGAACACATCCAGTGATTTTCTCCCAGAAGGGGGAGAATAGATTGCAGAGTGACCATTCGAATTTTTCCTTGGGGACTGCCAGGTTCAAGAGAGAAAGGTCTAAAATTGGTCTTAGATCCCCGCCTTTTGGCACTAAAAGAACCTGGAGTAGAACCCTGATCCGATCTGGTCTGGGGGGACGGGCTGGATGGCTCTTTTCTTTAGCAGATGGCCAATTTCTGCCAAAGCGGCCTCCCGTTGACCGGGTGGAACGTCTGGGAGGGACTTCAACTTTTAAGTGACGAAAAGGGATGCGGTATCCTCTGGATATGATCTGGAGAACCCAGCGGTCTGATGTTATGGACTCCCATGCCGCTAGGTGCCCCGAAAAACGTCCCCCGACTGCCTCCAGAGTGGAGCAGCTGGGCAACCCCTCAGGGTTGCTGCGCGGGCTGTTCAGAGAAAGGTTCTCTGGACCCGAAGTTCCTGGGAGCCCCTCTGCCTCTAGGGCGGCGTCCTCCCTGTCCTCCTCTGCCACGGAAGGACTGGTTGTCCGGAGCAGGCTGGGATTGCTGCGACTTCGAGAACCACATCCACTTCTGACCCTTTTGGTTCCCAGAATAGGGCCTCTGGGGTGCAGAGAAGCGGATTCCGACGGCAGACAGCGTCTTCCCATCCTTCTCGCTCTGGGTCAAAGTGTCGCGAACGGTTTTGCCAAAGAGGGCAGAACCATCAAAGGGCGCTCGCAAATGACGCTTTGAAGGGCTCAGAGAAATCGCAATGACGGAGCCAGGCCTGACGTCTAGTGACTAGGCCTGCCCCTGCGGCTCTAGCGGCGCCTTCCGTAGCATGGGAGAGTAGCCGCATAGAGGTATTGGTAACTGATCTAAGAGTGGCCATGCGGGTGGAGTGCAGCACTTTGTCCTCCTCCGACATGGACTCTGGAGGAGATGCAGCGTATTCTTTAATGAGATCTCGCTGCATCCTAATAACGTGTGCCAGGTAGTTCAGCGCCCTTACCGAGAAGGTCGCTGAACTAAACATCCACTTCCCCAAGCGGTCCATCATCCGAGACTCCTTGCTCGGGGGATGGACTGAGGGACTCTCCTGAGCAAGTTCCCTCTTGGTGGCTGCCGCCGTCAACATGGCATCTACCGGAGGCCCCTTACTCCAATAGGCACGGTCAGACGGTGGGCTGAGGATCCTGTCGGGCCTCTTAGGGATTGGCTGCACAGTGTCCGGTTCCTTCCACGCCCTGGTGGTAATGAGGTCCACCAGGGGGTCGGCAGGAGGGGACACCCAAGAGGTAGACGGGCCCGCTTCAAATGCCTCCAAGAACACGGACTCGTCAGAGGAAGACTTGGGGGCAGACCACCCCCCCCTTATACTGAGCATTTCCATGATGTCTCCAAATGAGACATCCTCGGGGGGTGACCGTGGGGAGCCTTCCCCTTCCTCCAAATCCGTGTCTTCCGTGAGAGACTCGGGGAGTCAATGTGCCTCCTTTGCACGTATGCTTGCGAGGAACATCCTCTGGGGGGCTGTCAGAGGACTCCTCGCAAGCAGCAACCTGTTCCAGGGGAACAGCCTGGGGCATAGAAGCGGGCTGTCCCAAGGGCCGGATGGTGGAAGCCTGACCCAGTGCAGAGGGAGCGCGGGACGGAGCCGAAACAAGTGCCGGGGTCCGGAGACCCTCAACAGGGCCCTCTCCACTACATCAAACGCCGGGGAGCCGACCTCACCAAAGGATCCGACAATCGCCCCTCGATCCGAAGAGTGGATCGGAGCCGCGCCAAGCGCCGGATCCGGCGACAGTGCGCCCGACACAGACGGGCGCCGAAGGAACACTGATCCCCGGATCCGAGGCTCGATCCAGGCTCCGAGGTCGGATCCGATGCACTCGAGGGCAGGGTCGGATCCGGCACCAAGTACTATCGGCGCCGACCCACCCGCCCGGCTGCTCGGCTCCAACTGCTCCGAACCCGGTAGCGGGTCGGAGAAGGAGCAATCGGCTTGAAAAAGGGGTCGAGCTCCCCAGAGGGGGGCAAGAGCACTCCCATCTGCATCTGGGCCTGGATGAACCTTCTCATCATCCGTCCAGATCAGCATCCGATAGGTTGTAGATCTCGACGAGGCTACCGAGGTAGGCCTTGAGTGCCTCCTCGATAGCCTCGACGGAGATTGGGTCTCCTCCTCCTCAGGTCCCGGTGAAAAACACACTGGAGACCGGGGCCGAGGAGGAGGAGATCCAGCCGGCAATGGAGCCCGGGGAGAAGCCCGCTTGGCTGGCGGGCCGAAACAGAGGTCTCGGCCCGCCGCTTATGGTGCTTCTCCCTCCGGTCCCTTTTTCTAGCATCCCTCTCCTCCGAACCAGAAGCGGGAGGTTGAGTCCCAGGAGGAGGAGGGGGAGCCGGAGAGGGAATAACCGTGGGGACGGTTACTCCCGAAGGAGTGGAGGTCGGAGCCGAGTCCGGCGGTAAAAGGCCCACCAAAACAAGCTTGGACCTCCGCTCCTTCAATGCCCTGGGGTTGAACCCTGCACAAATGGAACATCCAGATGTGAGGTGTTCAACCCCCAGGCATCTAACACACCGAGTGTGGCCATCAGCTGGGGAAAGCTTATGGCCACACTCGGAGCATTTAGAAAAAATAGCCTTGGGCTGCTCAGACATCCCAAGCTAACAAACAACAGTTACTATAACTAAGGTAAGTAACTAAAACAAAATCACTCACAGGCCCAACACACACACTACGCTACCAGCGAGGGGAGGGATATAAATTTTAGATTAAACTCTAAAAAAAAGTAATAATACAAAAAGGGAAACCTACACTTTCATACAAATCAACCAAAAAATTATTTAAATTTTACAATTTAAAAGCTGAAAACTATCACTTAGCTGGAGAGCTGGAAAAACAATCTGGTCACCATGCGCGGCAAACGAGATCTGAGGTCATGAGGGTAGAGCAGGGTATTATGGGTGAGGGGAGGAGCTGAGAGCTTGGATCCATAGCTGGTAAACCATGCCCGTTCGGATCCGATATCGGATCCATAACCCACAGGTTGCAGACAAATGACTCTCCTACTTCAGATCTCCTGATTAGAGTAATGAGGTCTTCAGCCATTTTAAGCATCTGTTTCTTAGGCATGGAGGACTGTCCACGAAAATGCTGTACTTGTTTCTTTGTCTTTAATGGTACCTTTGTCTTGGCTGTTGTTTTAATGGTAAGTTGTGAAGGCCTGAAAACACCATCAGAAGCCGATGCCTGCTCAGCGGCTTCGGACCCATCTGAGGGATTAGTTTCCGTAGGCCCAATACCTTGAGTTTCCAGAGGCCTAGTTGTCTCCACGTGGGAGTCGGAAGCGGCCTGTGGCTCTGAGGTAGCGGGTGTCAGGGGCTGCGAAAGTGCCTCACTGAGAACCAGCGACTGGCCTAAAAAAGAGGTTTTGTCGTCGGTTTTGGACCTCGGATGCCTGTCTTTATCCTTGTCTTTTCGTTTTTTCGGTATTGAGGTCGTCGGTTGATCCGACGGCATAGTATAATTGAACCTTCGGCCAAAGTAGTGCAAAGCAAAATCAAAACGTCTTTTTATAGTGCGTTTGTTAAATCTAGCACAAAACCGACAACTAGTGATGTAGGCATGGAATACAGTAAGAGTGGAAGTCCTTATGAGGTATTTGCTTCCCACAAAAAATACAATTATTAACTTTTCTGACATCGGTCTGAGGCAAGAAAAAAGTTTCCCCAACAGGGTGCTTAGCTTTATTGAAGACTTCGGATCTGAAATTCGACTTCAAAAATCTCAGGAGTCAGCCGACCGGCACTTGCGAGCTGCTTCTGCTTCAGGCACCGCGCAGCAAGAAAGACTGAAGAAAATGGCGTCTGATGCATCTTATATACCCCTGGCGCACTGACGCCAGGGAAGAAGCGACAGCAACCAACGCCGGACCAAGACTTTGGAACTCTGGCCGACTGCGGGACCGCCTGACGGCAGGATAACCAAGTGTAATGACTGCAGCAGTGTAACATGATGAACATCAGGAAAAGAGGAAGGCCTAAGATAAGGTTTATGGATGTGGTGAGACAGGACATGCAGGTGGTTGGTGTGACAGAGCAGGATACAGAGGACAGGAAGAAATGGAAACAGATTATCCGCTGTGGCAACCCCTAACGGGAGCAGCTGAAAGAAGAAGACAACTTACTTTCACAAACAACCTGCATAAAGCTAACAAACATGCCACATTAGTACAATATGCTCTCAATGCCGCCATCATCTGCCCAGACTCGGCCCTTCCACTACTTCAGCAAATGATTCAAGATTCCTTCACTTCCATACGATCTCGGCTAAAGGCACATCAGTTAATTTTAAATACTAAAAAAAAAAAAAACAAAATTAATACTTTTTACAACCAGATCTCTGTCAACAATCTGTACACCCTTTAATATTATCTCAACCACAACCAACACAGAAATTGTAACGAATACCACACTACTAGGAGTCTTAATTGACAATAGCCTAAAATCTGACCTACATATCTCCTAGGCCATCAAGAAAAAACTCACAAAAATGGTGTTTCCTCTTCTGAAACAAACCCTTCCTTACAGGCTCCTCAAGAAAATCCTTATCCTATCTTCTCCCCTCCCATCTCTATGCATTACCCATATTAACAAACATTCAAGCCACCCTACTAAATAAGGCATGCTTTAACAAAACAGCCAGACTTGCAGCTAATGCATCCTACTGTATGTACCACTGATTAGCACTAAAGAATGTCAACTGACTATAACTACCTAATCACCTTACATTCACTCAGCCTCAAATTGCCCACAAAATAATACACAAACCACACACATTTCCTTCTCTATAACACATTCTCAAGCACTGCAACCCACTACGTGGCATTTGCTCATGTAATCAGAGCCTACTAATAACTTCAAATGACTGCAATACAGCTGGAGACTCATCCTATATCACAAGACAACGGAACTCCCTGCCCATCCCTCAAAAACAGGACAGCTGTACATGTAGCTTTAAGCACAAACTAAAACAGAAACTAAACTCCTCCTGGCTCTGTTCTTTCCTACACCCTAACTTTCTCTTTCAGATCTCCAGTCTATTACCAACCCCTAACTCTCCAGCTCTATCTTATTCTTTAATAATGTATAGAAATCCTATTCACGTTTATAACTACATACTGATTTCATTACATCTATGTAAATGAAAGTTGTATATTTAAGCAATAACCCACAGATGGGTGTGGGTAATGCTGGATTTACCCACGGTTGGTGCGGTATGGTCACGAGGGCAACCGTTGGTAAATCCACATTGCCCACACCCAGCTGTGGGTCATTGCTATTATACAATGACATTATTTAAGAAAAAAAAATACTTACTTTTCTTAAGTAATGTCATTGTATAATGACTCCGTGCTACCCTTCCGCAGGTATCCTGGGGCATTTCTGATGTACTGCGCATGCGTAAGGGTCGTGTTCCCACACTTACGCAGTACATCAGTGCTGTCTGGAGGTAGCAAATGGAAAGGAAGATCTCCGTTGCTTTTTAAGTATCTTGTTATGTTAAACGAGTTTAACATAGTGAGATATATTTAAAAAAGCAACGGAGAAAGGAAGATCTCTGTTGCTTTTTTAAAGCTATCTCGCTATATTAAACTTGTTTAACATAGCGAGATTAAAGCAACGGAGATCTTCCTTTCTCCGTTGCCACCTCTAGGAAAGAAAAAAAAAAATCAGGGGATATACTAACAGAAAAAGCTGGGCGACTGGACCTTTTTCAGTTAGTATATTCTCGGATTTAGAATGGGCATGCTGGTTGGGCTGGCCAATCAACGTGCTCATTTTTGAATGTTTAGGGCCAGTCATTGTATACTGCTGTATATGTAAATATAACCTGTTTATTACTGTTCAACATTCCTACAGAAATCAAACTGTATCAACTGCTTTGACTGTATTACCCATTGCATGATTCTAAAACCCCATTTTTACTGTTAAGAAACTGAAATTCTTTTTTCTCTGTAAATATTTTGTATTTTTTGTAAATTTAATGGAGCTTTTCTCCTCGAGCTCTGTTGAAAATAGGCCATAGTGCTCAGTCAGACCATCCTGGTAAACATAGGGCTATAAATAAATAAATTTATGTTAATGGAAAAAATAGCATACGTGTCAAATGTTTATATGATCCCAAATAATATGAAAAGGAAATTGTGCAACTGGTGTTTTCTTTCATATGGGGTTCAAGATTAAACCCAGTGAAAACAGGTGTGAGGCATAAGAGTGAATATGAAGAGGATGGGGGTTGCTAAATCCAGTTGTTTATCCTGCTTCTTTAAACCTGTAGAGAGCATTAAAGTGTACAAAGGAAGAGAATTAGAAGTTATGTCCTTACCATAACGTTCCATGTGGAGTGTTCATCTCGCCTTTGTTCTTACACCTGGGTTCGGAGCCGATCCTCGGCTCCGTGTCGGCCGCTTGCAAGCTCTGCATCGAGAAGAAGCTCGAGACTAACCTAACTCCCACAATCCCCCTCTGCCTTTACCTCAGATCTAGTTTGCAAGCAAACCAGGAGTCAGAGAGAGAGCATATTCATGCAAAAAACAAACAACATATATATACAAGATATACATATATATACAACCACTGCAAAGCAGAAGCCAAATAATCCAGACCAGGCACCAAACTGCACGTTCTTCCTGAGGGTGGGAATGTAAGAACAAAGGCGAGATGAACACTCCACATGGAACGTTATGGTAAGGACATAACTTCTAAATGTGAGAGTGTTCGATCTCGCCGTTTGTTCTTACACCTGGGTAGCGTCCCTAGCTCCATGTTCCTGAGGAACTCACGGGAGAACGTTCTTGAGCACAGTGGAACCAAAGGTTGCCCTGTCCCTAGAAACCCTGTCTACCTTGTAATGAGAAATGAACGTATGTGGTTTAGGCCAAGTGGCAGCTGCACAAATAGTGTCTAATGGTAGGCGAGCTGCATGAGCCAGGGATGTAGAAACTGATCTTGTAGAGTGCCTCTTGGGTTTGCCAGGTAAAGTTTGTTCTGAAGAATCATAAACTAATATAATGCAATCAGTTAGCCATTTGGAAAGGGTTCGTTTAGTAACTGCTACACCTTTCCTGCTATCAGCGAAAGCTACAAAAAGTTGATCAGATTTCCTGTGATCTTTTGTTCTATCCAAGTAAAATCTAAGTTGTCTATGAACATCCAACTTGTGTAACATATACTCCAACTTATTGGAGTGATTTTTGAAAAAGGTAGGCAGTTCAATGGATTGATTAATGTTATTAATAGAGCAGACTTTGGGGAGAAAGGATGGATTAGTGCGAAGAGATACTCTGTCAGAATGAAAGATCAGATAAGGGTGTTTAATGGAGAGAGCCTGAAGCTCAGACACTCGCCTAGCGGATGTAATGGCTACCAAAAAGAGGGTCTTCCACAACAAATACTTCAATGAACAAGAGGAGGCTGGTTCAAATGGAGGTAGCATCAACTTAGATAATAAGAGATTTAGATTCCAATGAAATGTAGGAGTTCTAACTGGTGGTCTAATATGGAAAGATCCTTTCAAAAAGGCCTTACAAAGTCTGTGAGCCATAACAGGTGCCCCACATTCTTCCACATGAAAGTTGGAAATGGCAGCCAATTGCACCCTTAAAGTGGCTGGAGAAGCTCCTTGGTGAAACAATTCTGTCAAAAACTCCAAGATCTTGTTTAAAGGAGCTATAACAGGGTCCAAATGCTGTGTATTTGCCCAGAACACAAAACGCTTCCATTTACTAGTGTAGGTCTTTGTAGTGGAAGCTTTATGAGAAGCTATTAGTATATTCTGAACTGCAGGTGAGAGAAGATCAGACCTGGCTAAGTAGGGAAGCGGAGCAGCCAAGCTGCTAGGTGGAGTGACAAGAGCGAGGGGTGGGGAGCCCCTGATGAGTGTGTCAGTAGATCTGGTTCCGGGTCCAGCATCCAGGGTCCCCGAACGCGATGTGCCAGAAGAAAGGGGAACCAAATTTGACGAGGCCAGAATGGGGCAATGAGGATTATCATCCTTTGCAAGTTGTTGGCTTTCTGCAGAAACTTTGCAATCAGGGGAAAGGGAGGAAAACGACAGGAGACCCGGGGCCAATCGTGAACCAGCGTGTCCATGGGGACTTCCCTGGAGGGGTAATAGGGCAAAGTAGCTCCTGCATCTGGCGCTCATTGGAGACGCAAAAGATCGCAGGAAGGCTGGCCCCACTTGCGAAAAATCTCCTTCGCAACTGACTGTTTGAGGGACCACTGTGAGGCAACAGGATTGCTCTGCTCAGCCTGTCGGCTATGATGTTGATGACCCCGGATATGCTGCTATCAGAAAGCGACCTGTGGACTCCGTCCATTGCCAGATTCTCATGGCCTCTCTGCATAGTTGATAAGACTTGGTTCCCCCTTGCTTGTTTATGTACCAGACTACAGACATGTTGTCCGTCTGTACTACAATAGTCCCTAGAGGAAGAAGGGGAGCAAAGTGTTGCAACGCTAGAAACACTGCCCTCAACTCTAGAACATTGATGTGCAGATTGTACTCTAACTCGGTCCATTCGCCTTGGACTGTCTGTCCCTGAAAGATGCCCCCCCACCCTATCAGGGAAGCGTCCGTGGTCACCGTAGCTGTCGGCGTGGGTAGCACAAATGGTCTTCCACTGGAAAGGTTGCAAGTTTGAAGCCACCAGGCTAGGTGTGATTTGCATGTGTTCGTGATCAGAATTTTGTGTGTCAGAGGAAGTTGTTGGAACGACCAATGTGCAAACAGTAGCCATTGCAGAACTCTCATGTGCAGTCTTCCCAATGGTATCGCAATAAGGGAAGCTGCCATGAGGCCCAAAACCTTCAGAACGAGTTTTGCTGGGGATTTCCTGGATGACAGAAGAAGAGTTATGTGGCTTTGTAGTGAGGCTATCCTTTCTGTGGGGAAGTCTTAGAATTAAAAGTTGCGTATCCAATTCTGCTCCTATGAATAAGATATGCTGTGATGGCTGTAGTGAAGATTTTTCGAAATTTACGGAAATTCCGAGGTGAATACAAAGCTGTAGTGTGTAATCCCTGGCCTGTATCCGTTGACGCTGGGTGGTGGC
Organism: Protopterus annectens; assembly: GCF_019279795.1. Classification (NCBI taxonomy): domain Eukaryota; kingdom Metazoa; phylum Chordata; order Ceratodontiformes; family Protopteridae; genus Protopterus; species Protopterus annectens. Next base: position 720,887,727 of record NC_056743.1, on the reverse strand, counting down.
AGACAGGAGCCAGTCGTCCAGATACGGAAACACCTGGAATCCCAGGCGTCTCAGGTGAGACGCCACCACTGCCATGCATTTGGTGAAAACCCTGGGGGCTGAGGTCAGACCAAAGGGCAGGGCTCGAAACTGAAAGTGTCTGGCTCCCAGCCGGAAGCGCAAGTGATCCCTGGACGCCCTGGCCATTTTGATGTGGTAGTATGCGTCCTTTAGATCTATTGAGCACATCCAGTCGTCCTTCTGTAAAATGGAAGGATCGATTGAAGCGTGACCATTCGGAACTTTTCTTTCTTGACGAAGGTATTGAGGTTGCTTAGGTCCAGAATCGGCCTCCAGTCCCCTGTCTTCTTTTGGAACTAAAAAGAACCTTGAGTAAGTTCCGAATCCTCTTTGGTCCGCTGGGACTGGTTGGATGACTCTTTTTTCTAGCAGCTTTGAAATTTCTATAGCTGCAGGATCTCGCAGATGGGGCACATCTGGGAGTCTTTTCATTGGAATGGGGGCAGTAGGAAGGGTATTCTGTAGCCTCTGGTAACAACGCTTTTTACCCAATTGTCTGATGTAAGATTTTGCCAGGCCTGAGGGTATAAAGCTAAGCGACCCCCGACTGCCTCCAGAGCAGGACAGTCGGGCCTCCTCTCAGGAGTGCTGGAAAGGTTTTCCAGGGGAGTATCCCTGTCACCTTGGTTTTGCGGACCTCTGCCGCCGGGCGGCGTTCCACCTCTGCCCCTCCTCTGCCTCTAGAGGGGGCATCACCCTGTGTGCCTGGGAAAGATCCTTGGGGTTTTCAAACCACATTTTTCCACCGCTGCCCTTTGGGGTACGGTCTGGATGGGGTGGAAAACGGACTCCGACAGCAGACAGAGTCTTTCCCTCCTGTTCACACCGGTAAGGGTCTCCTTTACTTTGGGGCCAAAGAGAGTGGCACCGTCAAATGGGGCGTTAGTAAAGGAAGACTTGAAGGCTTCCGAATGAACATAAGCGCATCCAGGATTGTCTACGAAGAGCAATCGCTGAAGCTGCTGCCCTACTCGATCCTTCGCTGCGTATGAGATCAGCCTCATGGATGAGTTTACAATGGATGTAAGGGTATTGAGATGTGCTGCAACTTTCTCTGAAACAGCAGCATCTGTAGTACCCTGGAGGGTATCTCCCAACTCTTTGATTAGATCCCTCTGTAGTCGTGAAGTGGGTCAAATAGTTCAGGGATCGCATAGAAAAAGCCGCTGAACTAAAATGCGCCTGCATCTGCCCATAGTCCTAGAATCTTTGTTAGGGGATGGACAGATGAGGAAGATTCCGACATCTCCTTTTTCGTGGCGCTGCCACCACCATAGCCCACTGGAACTCCGTTTGTTAGAAAAGCCTTTTCTTGGGGTGCAGTAATATACTTATTAGGCTTTCTAGGGACTGGCTCCACCGTGTCAGGAGTCTCCCACGCCCTTCGAGCAATCAGCTCCATTAACTCATCGAAGGGCGGAGTGACCCAGGAGGAGGAAGGGCGAGCACCAAATGCCTTCAGCAGCACTGAGTCATCCTCAGAAGGGGGGAGGGATTGCCAATCACCTCTCTGCTTCAGGATCTCCAAGATGTCAGAAAAGGAGACATCTTCTGAGGGTGACTTTGGGGACCCTTCTGACTCATCCAAGTCAGTGTCCGATGTCAAAGACTCTTGTGGAGAATCTAAGTGTCTCCTCTTACACAATCTTTTCCTAGGGACTCCTTCGGGGGGAGCATCCGAAGAAGCCTCCGAGGAAGAGGGGCACCCTCCAGGGGTGGCTGAGACACAGGTGCTCGACGCTTAGATGTAGCCGTGGGTGCAGAGGAGGATAACGGTCCTTTATGGGGAGGAGAAGCTGTTTCTGCTGATGTGGTTGTCTGGGTAGACAACACCTTCCTCATGAGATCGAAGGCCCCGGGATCCCGAGTCGAGGTATCTCCCGGTTCCGAAGAAATGGGAAGAATCCCCGAAACAGGCACCGAAGGTATCGATCCCGAGGACGGAACCGAGTCGATCCGAGCCGAGGCCCCGAGAGGGAGTGTCGGAACCGAAACATCGGTCCGACTCTCGGTCCTGGAACCAAGGATGGATCTTCGGCTCCGAGACTCCGGTACCGGATCCGACGGAGTAGAGGTGAATGGAGCCGACCGAGAAAAGGACGGTTCTGGCACCGAGGGCTCCACAATCAGGAGATCAGCTTCTTCTGGCTCCGAAGACTGGACAGGTCTCGGAGGAGGAACAGATGGAGATAGGGGAAGGCCTTCGAGTCATGACACCAACTGAGAGGAGACCGAGATGAGTTTGGATAAGGCCATATTCTCCATTAACTTCTGCACCACGCGGTCCACATCGGTGTCGGAGAGGGGTCTGGAAGAATGCGTCGAAGGAATCGAAAACGGAGCCGACCTCAACAGTGTCGGGGGAGGGAGCTCCGTCACCGGTTCCAAGACTCGAGGCTCAGAAACTGATAACAGTTGAACACTCTGTCCCGAAGTCTGTGGAACCGGTGATCGAACCTTAACTGAAGAGCTCGGAGCCGATGACCTGGGCTCCGACGTCTTCGATTCCTTCGAGGATTTGGATGCCTGGTCTGAAGCATCCAGAGCCTCATGAGTTTCCTGCGCCTATCTGTCATGACCCTCCCACTGAAAGAATGACAAATAGAACAGTCTTCTTGCAGGTGGAGAGGGCCAAGACAGTAGACGCAGGAACTATGATTGTCAGTAACTGACATCGTTTGTCCACACTGGCAACGCTTGAACCCAGACTTAGCCTTTTCAGACATCTTAAAAAGCTAAAAGGTAGCAAACAATAACAGTAAAGTTCAGTAATAATGTCCAATCCGGTAAAAAAGTCAAATCCAGTAGTAGTGTCTATCCGGTAGTCAAATCCTGAAGGGAGGGATAGGCCCGAGGGAACTCTAACAAAGTTAAAATAACTTTAAATGGAACCGAGGAAAAACCTCGAGACAATATCACTCTCACACACAGTCAAAATACAAAGATTTAGAGAAATTCTAACTTCAAAAAATACAAGAAACAAGTTTAAATCTTAGCTTTAGGTGCTCGAGCTCGATCAAGTGATGCGAACGCTGCAGCGGCAAACTAGATCTGAGGTAAAGGCAGAGGGGGATTGTGGGAGTTAGGTTAGTCTCGAGCTTCTTCTCGATGCAGAGCTTGCAAGCGGCCGACACGGAGCAGAGGATCGGCTCCGAACCCAGGTGTAAGAACAAACGGCGAGATCGAACACTCTCACATCAGTGGTTTAAAATGCAAATACAAAAAGTTCTGGGAGATGATGAAAAGGTTAAGAGAAAAAGAATATGTAAATTGAAAAATTAAAATTATCAAGAAAAAACATGGAAATTAAAAACTGATGACGCAGAGAAAGTTAGAAGGATGTGATCTAATAATGCGGCAAAACCATATTATTATGTAAATCCATGAAACCATTTACCAGAAGAAGTTATGAATGCCACTGTAGTCAGGAAAAACTGGTGTACCAAGACAGTAGAGTGTGTCAGGATTTCTTATGGAGACTGCTAATTAACAGTAAAGGGGAATATGCTACATAAAAACAAAATTGAAAGACGGTGTGTTTATTCAGTGGGGTGAAAAAGACGACAAAAGCATGTGTTTTGAAATGTAAGAGAGATGTGAAACTCAGAAAAGTGTGAAGAAATTTTTGTGAGAATATTAATGACAAACACTATACATGTGAATATGATTATGCATGGATATAAGCACAAGAAGGAAAAAGTATATGTAAGGGTAGACAAGAATTTATTTTATGCAATATGGGTTATTTGGAATCAAAGACTGAATGAACTTATGTTTAATGGGAAATGAATTTTGGCAGATATATTTCAAAATAATTAGATTATGGTTGTAGAAGATGGAGTGGGGGTCAGTTATGGAAGAATAAGGGGGATGAAAATAAAAGATCAGGCTCAGCTGGGACAAAACTACACAAAAATAAATAAAGTGATAAAAATGACAGAGACAGACTATGAAGGACCATTTGCAACAGAAAGGTTACGAGACGAATGTAAATTGAATAAAGGATAATCTTTATTACGCCACAAACTGAATTATTAATATGGAATGTTAATGGGTTGGGAGGCTGGAATAAACAGGAAAGGGTGCAGACAGCAATGTACAGGTAATAATGTTACAGGAAACATTCCGAAATTATAAAGAATATTTTAATTTATTTATTTGTATTTGTTTTCAGGGGTAGAGCACTGATCTCCACAGACAGTTTTCAACATCATTCCAAGACCAGTGTCTGGTTAAGTGACTTGCTCAAGAGTCACACAATTAGGCAATGGAGGCTGAAGGGAATCAAACTCTGCACCAGTGGACCACAGGAAACAGATGATTAGCAGCTCCTTAATCCTTTAAGCCAACTACCAGATTATGCAACTAGTATAATATGAAATATATCACAATATGAATGTTTTATAAAGACAATTGTGAAAAACTGTTTCTTTGGTGGAAAAGGAGACTAAAAGAAAGTGGGGTAATATTAACTAAAAAGGGATATCAAAATAAAAACGAGGAATAAATGAAGTAAAGACTGAGGAATAAATGAAGTACAGGCAAGGAAGATTTATAGTGGTGAGAGGCTGCTGGAATGGAACCAGACACCAATATTATAAAGAAAAGCAACCAGTGCCAAAGATTCCAGCCAAAGCTCATCGCCAACCAACAAAATCAACCGCACTGCAGAGGTAACCACAGAGTCCAGGAATCAAAAAACGCTACTAACTTTTTATCATTAAAGTCTTTTTTGATTCCTGGACTCTGTGGTTACCGCTGCAATGCCTTTAACTGATTTTGGAATGGAATAAGAATTGTACTAGCTGCAGTACATATTCCACAAAAAGCACTACCAAGATGCAAGAACTATAATGGTAGATGTTATAGCCGTTCCATCAAGGATTAATGGAGTAGCTGTGGCAAGGCACATTACAAAAAGTAAAGCTAACCCTGGGCAGCCAAGCTATCACAAAACACTACTGCAGGGCAAATATTTACAGGAACATATGTGTATATTTGGGATCATCAATGTTATGGTTTTTGGGCAAGATTAGATCAATGTTACACACAGAAAAATATGGTAACATCATCTCAATCATGAAAGCACATCCAGTCCAATGGTCAGATCATGCTCCTATACAAAATGACTTTGGCAAGATTGTAAAGGACAGCACAGTAGTGCAATGAGTAGCACTGCCATCTCACAAGAGCTTCTCTGGGTCCAGTTCTTGGTTGGGGTACCTTCTGTATGGAGTCTGCATGTCCTCACTGTGTTGCATAAATTTCCACCTGGTACTCTGTTTTTTCTCATATTCAAAAGAGTTGAAGTAGGCTGTACAGGGACTCTAAATTGCCAGCAGCTGTGAGCACATGCATGTGTAGTAGAGAAGAGAGACCCAATATTCTACTTCCATTTTAACTCCTTGCATAGAGTGATGACTGTCCATGAGGCAACACTAGTAGACAACTGTGACTCATGAGAGAGAGAAGCAAATATTGCTATGACAAATATAAGCATTTTCCATTTTTTTCTGGTAAGCAAGCCCTTTCATTATAAGGCAGATCAAACTTTAAGTGAGCTGTCATTAGATTTGATGATAAGTAGTAAAGAGCTAAGAGCTTACAAAGGATTGAGACAATTATACCCAAAGATTAGAAATGTAGTCTCAATGAAAGCAAAGGAAATACGAAACAACAATTTAAAATAAATAAGGGATTGACTGTAGCAAAACGGAATAAGTGAAGCACAATAGGCTGAACAGAAAGAGAAAGAAGTCAGAACATATGCAAGAGTACGTAGAAAATATGAATAAATATACAGTGAAAGTTTTTAAACAACTATTTTTTGACAATAATCCGAAAGCACCCGGATTAGTGGCTCTGTGATTTAGAAAACAAAAGGCTGAAAGGATGATGACTAAAATCAGGAATTATGACAATGGCAGAATAGAAGTGGACAAATGAAAAATTAAGACTATCACAGTACATTTTTCTTCTTTCAGCTTTTCCCGGTTAGGGGTCACCACAGTGGATCACCTATCCACTCATGATTGGCAGTGGAGTTTTACGGTGTCATGTTGCCAGCCCAGCTCCCAATCTTCCACAGAAGGCACACACTCACATCTAGGGCCAATTTAGAGAGTCCAATCCACCTACAACATGTCTTTGGGATGTGGGAGGAAACCGGAGTACCTGGAGGAAACCCACACGACCACAGGGAGGATATGCAGACTCTGCACAGAAGGCACCCTAGGCGAGGATCGAACCGGAGAACCTCTTGCTGGGAGGCGGCAACGCTAACCACTGCACCACCGCAGAAACAAAATATATAGGATCAGAGTAACAGATGAAATGGCAATAGACATGATACTACTACAACTTCTTAAGTTAAAATAATACAGGGAAGGATATTACCAATGAAAATAAAGGAAACTTTTAGTTATGTACTTACCATAACGATAGATGTATGGGATCCATCTCGCCTACATTCATTACTGACGGGCTCAGAGCCGAGAATCGGCTCCGACCCGGCCGCTATAACTAGCATGAAGTGTCTCATTGGCTGGGCCAACCTTGTATCCCAGGATGCACCACGCCCAAACCCCCAGATCTTGTTTGCCCCAATATTATCTTGGCACACACACCACACCACAAGGATATATAGGTAAGAGGAGAGAAAAAATAATATCCTCAGAGGGATTAGAATACAAGTTTCCTCCAAGTCCAACAGGTAGGGGGAAGGAGGGCGGGTACGTAAGAATGTAGGTGAGATGGACCCCATACATCTATCGTTATGTTAAGTACATAACTAAAAGATGTAATGTGATCCTATCTCGCCTACATTCATTACTGACGGGACAGCGTCCCTAGCACCTAAATCCTGGGAGGCTCACTGGAAAACACTCCTGAGCACTGTGGAACCGAAGGAAGCCCGACCTCTAGAGGCCACGTCCAGTTTGCAATGAGAAATAAAGGTATGTGAAGTCCAAGTAGCCGTTGCACATATCTCATCTATGGATAGTCTAGCATGAAAAGCCACTGAAGTTGACATAGCCCTGGTAGAATGCGCCTTAACTGGAAAGGGAAGATCCCTACCCGCTAATGCATAAATAAATGAGATGCAGTCCCTAATCCACTTAGCTATGGTGCCCTTAGTTACAGATCTGCCAATTCTATTGTCCGAAAAGGACACAAACAACTGATCTGATTTCCTCTCCTGTTGTGTCCTATTTAAATAAAACCCCAGTTATCTATGCACATCCAACTGGTGAAATTTGTATTCCGCTTTGTTTGAAAATTGTGGAAAAAAGACCGGAAGCTCAATAGACTGGTGGAGACAAAGGGCAGAAGAGACCTTAGGGAGAAAGGAAGGATTAAGTCTCATTGATGCTCTGTCCTGATGAAAAATCAAATAAGGAGGTTTAACAGAAAGGGCTTGAAGCTCAGATACCCTTCTGGCTGACGTTATGGCTACCAAAAAGGCAGTCTTCCATGACAAAAATTTCAATTCGCAAGAGGCTGCCGGCTCAAAGGGAGAAGATGTTAAAGATTTGAGCACCACATTTAAATCCCATGGCAAAATGGGTTGCGAAATCGGGGGGCGAAGCAACCAGGCTCCTTTCAGGAAAGCTTTACACAGCTTATGACCCATGAGGGAGAGCTCGTGTGCAACATGATAATTAGAGATCGCTACCAGCTGCACCTTTACAGTGGAGGCAGCCGAACCCTGTCTAAACAGTGTTGCCAAGAAATCTAACACCGCCGACACAGGGGCTGTAAGGGGATCAAGATCATGTTGCTGAGACCAAATTGCAAATCTCTTCCATTTACTAGAGTATATTTTCCTAGTAGAAGACTTGTGGGAGGAGGACAGAATATGTACTACTTCCAGGGTAAGGATATGCTGTCTGACTAAGGTCGGAAGTGGAGAAGCCAGGCAGCGAGCTTGAGAGTTCGTAGGGATGGATGGAGCTGTCCTGACTGATGAGTCAATAGGTCTGGAGCTGGGTCCAGAATCCAAGGACCATCCACCGCATACTTTCGAAGGAAGGGGAACCAAACTTGACGGGGCCAGTGTGGTGCGATCAAGATCATCTTGCTTCCCAAGCAGGTAGCCTTCTGAATCACTCTTGGTAGAAGAGGGACCAGAGGGAAGGCAGAGCAGACCGGAGGGCCAATTGTGGACTAGAGCATCCCTGGGTGACTCCCCCTGTGGGGGGATCAGAGTGAAAAAATTGCTGCACTTCGCATTCAGGGGGCTGGCAAAGAGGTTGCAGTAGGGAAGGCCCCACCTGGAGAAGATCTGAGCAGCCACTCGATCGTTCAGGGACCACTCGTGAGGCATCAGAATAGCTCTGCTCAGCCTGTCTGCTATCACATTGGACTTCCCCGGAATGTGCGTTGCCACTAGAAAGCGCTGGGAAGCGATCGCCCAATTCCACACTCTCATGGCCTCCCTGCAAAGGGGGTAGGACTTGGTTCCTCCCTGCTTGTTCAGATACCAGACAATGGACATGTTGTCGGAAAGAATCACAATAGTTCCCCTGGGAAAAGAGCTGTGAAGTGCCTGCAATGCTAGAAGCACCGCTCTCATCTCCAGAGCATTGATATGCAAGTGAACCTCGTGGTCTTGCCACATACCTTAAACCGTCTCGCCCAGATAATGCCCCCCCACCCTATCTGGGAGGCGTCCGTGGTTACTGTGGCAATAGGGGACGTGGGGCACAAGGGTCTCCCTTGATTCAGGTTGGACGAGAGAAGCCACCAATGCAGATCCTGCCGGCATCTCTCCGTGATGAGAATCAGATGGGACAAGGGACGATCCTGATATGATCACTGGGCCGAAAGGAGCCACTGACGTAATCGCATGTGTAACCTGGCTAGTGGAACTAGAAGAATGGTAGCCGCCATTGATCCCAACAACTGAAAAACCATCCTGGCTTGTGCTTTTTCCCGGGGGTAGTAAAGCCAGAACTTGGGCCTGTAACACTTTTATTCTCTCCGCCGGTAGGAAAGCTCACATTTCTACAGAGTCTAGCTCTGCGCTGATAAAGGCAACACGCTGTGATGGCAGCAATACAGATTTTGCCCAGTTGAATGAAATCCCTAGTAGATGGCCCAATTTGACAGTTACTCTCGTGGCTTGAACAAGTAGATGCCTGGTGGGGGCGGTGAGGAGCCAGTCGTCTAGATAAGGAAACACCTGGAATCCTAGACATCTCAGGTGAGCTGTCTCCACTGCCAGACACTTGGTGAACACCCTGGGGGCTGTGGTGAGACCAAAGGGCAGGGCTCGGAATTGAAAATGACTGGCTCCCAGGCGGAAGCGTAAATGATTCCTGGAGGCCTTGTCTATCTTGATGTGATAATAGGCATCCTTAAGATCGATGGAGCACATCCATACTCCTTTTTCCAGCAAGGGGAAAATGGATTGCAACGTGACCATTCGGAACTTGGACTTCTTTACAAAGCGGTTTAAACGGCTGAGATCCAGAATGGGTCTCAAGTCCCCTGTTCTTTTTGGCACCAAAAATAATCTTGAGTAAGTTCCTAATCCGATCTGGTCTGCAGGGACTGGTTGGATGACTCCTTTTTCTAGCAGCCTTTGCTGCCTGATCCCGTTGACTGGGTGGGACATCCGGGATTTTCCTTGATGTTGGGGGGGATGGATAAAGGGAATGGTGTAATCTCCGGTGATGATACGAAGCACCCATCGATCCTGAGTGATGGACTCCCAGGCCTGAAGATGCTCTGAAAAACGACCCCTGACCGGCTCCGGAGACGCACAGTCGGGTAATCCCTCAGGGACATTGGTAGGAGGAACCACAAAAGGACTCGCGGTCTCCTGCATTGCGGGGGCCTCCACCACCTCTAGGGCGACGCCTTCCATTAAAATTCCCCCCTTTGATGGGCAGGGGAAGACTTTTGAGACTTTCTGAACCACATTTTCCCTCCCCTCTGAGCCTTGGGATAAGGTCTAGTGGGAAGCGAAAAACAGGCCCCAACGGCAGACAAGGTCTTAACCTCCTGCTCACATCTAGTGAGGGTGTCTTTCACTTTGGGTCCAAAAAGGGAGGACCCGTCGAATGGGGTGTCCATGAAAGAAGACTTGAAAGCCTCAGCAAAATGACACAAGCGCATCCAAGCTTGCCTCCTAAGGGCTACGCCTGAACTCGCTGCTCTACCCGCCCCCTCGGCTGCATAAGATATGAGCCTCATGGACGAGTTGACGATGGAAGAAAGGGTAGACAGCTGGGCGTTAACAGGCTGGGCCAATGCCTCAGGCAAGTTACCTGACAGGGTATCTCCCAACTCCTTTAGGAGATCCCTTTGGAGTCGCGTAAAATGACACAAGTAATTCAGCGACTGCAAGGTAAAGGTCGCTGAAGCCAGGGTATGCTTCCCATACCTATCCATACTCCTAGACTTATTAGGAGGATGGATGGAAGTAGAAGCCTCTGCCACGTCCTGCTGAGTGGCAGACGCCACCACCATAGCATCCACAGGTACTCCCTTGGTCAAAAATTATTTTCCAGGAGGCGCAGATAAGAACTTATTAGGGCGGCTATGAACTGGCTCCACAGAGTCAGGGTGTTCCCACACCCTTCGACAAATAAGGTCCAATAATTCATCGAAGGGTGGAGACACCCAGGAGGCGGAAGGCTGGGCTCCGAAGGCCTTGAGGAAGACAGACTCCTCCTCAGAAGGGTTTTTGGATGGCCAGTCGCCCCGCTGTCTCAAGATCTCCAGGATATCGGAGAACGAGACATCATCAGAGGATGACTTCGGGGACACTTCTGCATCATCGAGGTCGGTATCCGAGGTGACAGACTCATCTGGGGAGTCTACGTGCTTCCTCTTACACAACTTCTTCCTGGGAGGCTCTTCAGGCACAGACTCTGAAGGGCCCTCAGAAAGTAGGGGACCACACATGGAGGTATCCTCAGGCCTAGGAGCCCCGCTGTTCAGAGATAGGGATGGCACCAGAAGCTCTAGTCGCAGCGTCTGGGAAAGGAGTTGCCGATTCAGGTAAAGTCACTATGGACTTGGCCAGCGCGCTCCTCATAGCCTCGAAGGCAGGTCCACCAGAATCGGACGAAAAACCTGCCTCCGAGACCATGACCGGAGTCGGGGTACCCCTAGCCGAAGCACCAAGGGGGAGACTCGGAGCCGCAGCCTGAAGCCCCAATGTAACCCCCTCGGGTTCGACTAAGACCCAAGTACCGAAACCTGCAGAAGGAATGGAAAAGGTTGGAGCCGAGGTCGGATCCGAAAGACTAGCAGGAGGTTTCGGAGCCGACCCAGGGACTTCACTCGATTCGGCAGACTCCGGCTCCGACGACACCGAGGTTGTCGGAGGAGGAAGAAAAGTACAGTTTTGTACCTACCATAAATGTAGATGTCCGAACTGGATAGCATCTGCAGTCATAACAACTGGGTTGTCCTGTCGTCAGGCAGCCCTTCAGTCGGCCGGATTCCAAAGTCCGGTCCGCTTCGCTGATGTCGCACTTCACCCGACGTCATCTCTGTTGGTCTTCGGGTATAAAGGCATCAGCCGACGCCATTTTCCTCAGTGTTTCTTGCCCCAGATGCCAGTAGCCCTCTTGGAGGTTAAAATTTGGATAGATGCCAATGTTTCCAAAAAGATAGAGGTGAACACAAAAATAAGCATGTATGTACATATATACAAACAAATACACCATAAAGACTCCCCCACCAGCTAGCTATTAGGAGGGTAAAATACCCTAGGAGTACCACAGAGGGGAAGGAGGGAGGGTAATCCTGACTGCAGATGCTATCCAGTTCGGACATCTACATTTATGGTAGGTACAAAACTGTACTATGTCCTTCATGGATGCATCTGCAGTCATAACAACTGGGTAGAATACCATAGCCAACTAGGGAGGAGGATAAAACTAGATTATGGTGTGTTTAGGATCCCTTGCAGTACAGCAGTGGCAAACCCTGCTCGGGATCTGGAATATAGAGGTAAGTTATAATGCTTGGCAAATGTATGCACGGAGGTCCAAGTAGCCTCAATAATGTCTTTGGTTGCCACTCCTCGTAAGAAGGCTGTGGTAGTGGCTATTGCCCTTGTAGAATGAGGTCTTATGTTCTGTGGAATTGGTTTTCCATGGAAGGAGTAACAGAATCGTATGCAATTTCCTATCCATTTGGAGATTGTCTGTTTGGAAATAGCTTTTCCTTCCCTTCCTGTTGCATAGGCTACAAAAAGTTGGTCAGTCTTTCTGCTATTTTTTGTTCTGTCCAAGTAGTAGCGTAGCTGTCTATGTACATCCAAGGTATGCAGTATTCTTTCCCTCTGTTTTGTGGGTTGGGAAAGAAGGTAGGTAGGTGGATTGCCTGGTTTAAAGACACTCTGGATACCACCTTAGGCATAAATGTAGGATTAGTCCTCATGGACACTCTATCTTGGTGGAAGATTAGGAAGGGTTGCACTGCCATTAAGGCCTGTAGCTCTGAAACCCTCCTTGCTGAAGTAATTGCCAGTAGGAAAGCAGTTTTCCATGACAGGTGATGTAGGTCTGCTGTTGCTGCTGGTTCAAAGGGTGATAGTGTCAACTTTTCTAGCACAAAGTTTAAGTCCCAAGCTGGCAAAGGTGGTTTCCTTGGAGGTTTTACATTCTTGATTCCTCTGAGGAACTGCCTGAGCAAAGGGTGCGAAAAAACAGGTGGATCAAAGCTGTATTCTGCTGAAATAGCTGATGCATGTATCTTGATGGAGGAGTAGGACAAGCCTGAATGAAGAAGTTGGCCAGATACTCTAGAATGTTAGGCATATCTATGTTTGACACATCTTTTCCTCTTTCAGTACTCCAAATGACAAACCTTTTCCATTTTCCAGCATAGTTCCTTCTTGTTGAAGGTCTGCGTGCTTCAAGAATAATGTCTTTAACTCTTTGGGAAAGTTCTGGGTTAGCTGTTGCTATGTGATGTTCCATGCAGTCAGTTGCAACGCTTTTAGGTTTGGATGTATGATGCTGTAGTTGTTCTGAGTTAGCATCAAAGGCATCAGGGTATTGGCCACATATTGTTCTGAGACATGCTCCTCAGCAGTGGGTACCAGTGTTGTCTTGGCCAGTTTGGAGCTATCAGGATTATCCTTGGACGTTCTTCCTTGATTTTTAGTAATACTTTGTGTATCAAGGGAAGAGGTGGGAATGCATATGCTGTCAGGCCTTTCCAGCTGAAGGAGAGCGAATCCACTTTCCATGCCAGTGGGTGTAATGTCCTTGTGCAGAATTTTTGAGCTGGTGATTGAGAGGTGATGCAAATAGGTCTATCTGTGGCATTCCCCATTTCTTTGAGATGGTCTTGAAAATGTCCGGTGCAGTTTCCATTCGTGGGCATCCGATGTGGTTCTGCTTAATATGTCTGCTAGAATATTTTCTTTTCCGGTACAAACATTGCCTGTAACTGGATGTTGTAGCTGAGTGCCAGGTTCCACAGCTCCAAAGTCATTCTGCATAGGGGTATGAATGAGTGCCTCCTGCTTGTTGATGTACCACATGACTGTGGTGTTGTCTGTCCTTATCATCAACTGGCCCTCTTTGAGAAATGGTCTGAACCTTTGGATTGCCAGTTTTACTGCCAGCATTTCTTTTAGGTTGATGTGCAGGTGAAGTTGATCCTGTGTCCACAATCCTTGCACGCATTTGTCCAGCATGTGGGCCCCCATCCTAGGTCTGAAGCGCCTGTTGTGATGGTCTGGCTTGCTTGACATCTGCGAAAGGGTAGGCCTGGGTTTGTCTGGCATGCCTGAGCCCACCATAGGAACTCCTGTTTTAAGCATGGAATTAGTGGGATTTCTGTTTCTAGGCTGTGACTGTGTTGGGACCATAAATTCTTTAGGTACCACTGTAGTTTTCTCATATGTAGTCTGGCAAGTGGGACCAGGATTATGCATGATGCCATGAAGCCCAAGGCCTGCAGTACTTTTCTTGCTGTTAACTTGTTCAGCTTTGTTAGTGCCAAGAAGTAAAGAGGGAGTTCTTTTGTTTTTCTGCAGTTAGGAATGCCATTTGTTTTACTGTGTCCAATTCACCAAGAATGTCCTTGTTTGGGATGGTATCAGCCTTGACTTTTGTAGATTGACTGTGTATCCCAGTGCTTGTAGCAAGTAGATGACCCTTTGTAAATCTGTTGTCAGCTTGCTTTTGTTGTCCCCTTGTAGCAGGCAGTCGTCCAGGTATGGGTAAATTTGTATTCCCTGTAGTCTGCAATGGGCAATTACTGATGCCAGGCATTTTGTGAATACTCTGGGACCAGTAGATAAGCCAAAGGGCAATGCTGAGAATTGATAGTGCTCTGATCCTGCAAGAAATCTGAGGTATCTTCTGCAGATTGGTCGAATGGGGACGTGCAGGTATGCCTCCTTGAGATCTAGAGTTACCAGCCAACACTCCTTGCCCAGCATGGGAAGAAGTTGCTGTAGGGTCAGCATTTTGAATTTTGGGACAATGATGTATGTATTTAAGGCGGACAGGTCGAGAATTGGTCTCCAACTTTTTTCCTTTCTTGGAACTAGGAATAGTCTTGAGTAGAACCCCTTTCCTTGCTCTGCAGTTGGCACTTTTCCACAGCTCTCATGTTTGCTAACTGCATTATCTGTTGTAGAGCCTCTGGTTTTTGATTTGGAGGTAGATTTGGCATTCCTCTTTCGATTGGTAAAGTGTGGAAGTGGAACCGGTATCCTTGATCTATGGTTTGTAAAATCCACTTGTCTTTTGTTATATAGTGCCAGTTTTTGAAAATAAGGTTAACTTTCCGCCTAGAGGAGCTGCTATTTGTTCCCTGGTAGGCGGATTTAGGATTAAGTCACTGTGGTTGTGTTGATGTAGTGGCAGTGGTTGTGTCTGTGCCTCTGTTGTTACCTTGCCACTGTCGTCCTCTGTAGGCACCTCCTCTGGATTGGTTTCTGCCTCTGGAACGCCTGTTTCTGCCCCTTTGAGATCTTGTGGAGACAGGAAAGGACCAATTTTTGGCAGGCCAGTTCCTGCTAAACCTTGGGGTTGAACCTGCAAGAAATCTTTAACCGTTTGAACGGATTTTGCCTTTTCTTCCATTTTCTTCATAACCTGCTGGGCAGGTGTACCAAACAAACTTGTCTTATCCATAGGAGCATCTAGTAACTTTGCTTTAACATGATCCGTAAAGCTTGCTCCTTTAGCCATGCATGCCTTCTTATCACTGTGCCAGTCATGGCTGATCTAAATGAAGCCTCCAGTGCATCATAGCCACATTTTAAGGAATGGTTACTAACCTGTTGTATGTTATTTACCATTTCTAATACATATTTCTTATCAAGAGATTCATCAGTGGTTAGCTTTTTAGTTAACTGATCAAGCATAAACTCTTGGTATTGAATCATGTGAAACTGACAGTTTAAAGCTCTAGCTGAGAGAGTAGCTGAAGTGTATACCTTTTGCCCCATCTGTCTAATGACCTTGCTTACCATTCAGAAGGAATAGGGTTTTAGCTATGGTCGCGGCTACTGCCTTGGGACCCTGGGATATAGTTTCGGGTCTGCAAGAGGGGCCTTGTAAAGGTGGTGATGAGTGTCTGGCACCCTGTAAAATCTGTCTGGTTTGGCAGGGGCTGGAGGTAAAGAATCTGGAGCGGAGCAGACATCATTGAAAGCATCATCCACCACAGAGAGAACAGGAGGTATAGCTAAGGGCCTGTGTTGTGGAAGGTGCAGGAAAGTCCTAAGTCTTTTCTGGAGTCTGAAAAATCCTGTTGCTGCCATTGGAACTGCTCGCATGGCATGTAAGGTTTCCCCAAAGGAAAATTCTTCTGGTGGGGAAGCAGCTGGAATGGATTCTTCAGCATCAGAGTCTTCAAAATTAGAGAAAGGAGCCTCTGGCTGGTCAGTTATGTCTGATTCATCGGCTGAATCATCAGAAGACACTGGCTCAGGGGGCTCTGCCCTAGGTCTCTTCTCTGGGGGCTGAGAGGCCCTGTCTGGGTGAGATTGAGATCCTCTAATTAATGAAATTAAATCTTCTGCCAGAGTAAGCATTTGAGAACTAGAGGAGGGCCTGGTTGAAGGGGGTTTAACAGGCACTGTATAGTAGTCTTGGCTGCTTTAGCCCTGGCGAAGGCCTTGATGGACATGGCTGCTGGAGGCCTAGCAGCACCACGTGCTGGGGTAGAGACATCCAAGGGAATGGTGTCTGATAAGTCAGTGGCAACCACCGTAGTGGGTAGAATTTCTGAGGCCGATTCAAAAATGGTAGCAGGGGCCTCAGTTGTAGAGATAGATTCAGCTGTACTTTGATCAGTTTTCGGTTTCGCCGAAACCGAGACACTCGCGTTTGCTTAACCATGGTTTCAGCCGAAACCGCGGACCGCGAGTGTCGGTCTTTATCTTTGCGTTTTTTGGCAGATTGGGTAGTCGGAGGATCCGACGGCATAATGTACGCAAAATCAGAACCGAAAAACTGTTCAGCAAACTCCGACTGACGCCTAAGCGTTCGTCGGTTGAAAGAAGCACAGGCCGAACAGGCTGCTACGTCGTGGGCTGGGCCTAAACAAGGCAGACAGTAAGAGTGGAAATCTTTATGAGGTATTTGTTTCCCACAGGTTAAACAATTATTAACTTTTTCTGACATCGGCTGAGGCAAGAAAGAGTCCCCAACGGGTACTTAGCTTTAGAAGTCTTCGAAGTAGTATTCGGTAGAAGTAATCTCTGGATCCGACCGACCGGCACTTGCGAACAGCTTCTGCTTCGGGCGCCACGCGGCAAGAAAGACTGAGGAAAATGGCGTCGGCTGATGCCTTTATACCCGAAGACCAACAGAGATGACGTCGGGTGAAGTGCGACATCAGCCGAAGCCGGACCCGGACTTTGGAATCCGGCCGACTGAAGGGCTGCCTGACGACAGGACAACCCAGTTGTTATGACTGCAGATGCATCCATGAAGGACATCGGAACTGATATAGTAGCTGGCACCGGAGCCGACTGGGCTGGAGCCAAAAATAATTTAGTTAACACTGGTGACTGGAGGAGCCTCTGGACCACCCTATCGACTTCCGAATCAGAGAGCCTGGAGGACTTGGAGGAGACAGAAGGGAGTCGAGAAACCTTCTCTGTCGGAACCGAGATAAGAGTGGGGGAACGGCTCCGAAACGGCTCCAAAAGGATCGGAGCCGAAGCAGGCTCAAGAAAGTACAGTTTTGTACCTACCATAAATGTAGATGTCCGAACTGGATAGCATCTGCAGTCATAACAAGTGGGTTGTCCTGTCGTCAGGCAGCCCTGCAGTCGGCCGGATTCCAAAGTCCGGGTCCGGCTTCGGCTGATGTCGCACTCCACCCGACGCCATCTCTGCTGGTCTTCGGGTATAAAAGCATCAGCCGACGCCATTTTCCTCAGTGTTTCTTGCCCCAGATGCCAGTAGTCCTCTTGCAGAGTAAAATTTGGATAGATGCCAATGTTTCCAAATAGATAGAGGTAAACACAACAATAAGCATATATGTACATATATACAAACAAATACACCATAAAGACTCCCCAACAGCTAGGTATTAGGAGGGTAAACACCCTAGGAGTACCACAGAGGGAAGGAGGGAGGGTAATCCTGACTGCAGATGCTATCCAGTTCGGACATCTACATTTATGGTAGGTACAAAACTGTACTATGTCCTTCATGGATGCATCTGCAGTCATAACAAGTGGGTAGAATACCATAGCCAACTAGTGGAGGAGGATAAAGGTAGATTATGGTGTGTTTAAGATCCCTTGCAGTACAGCAGTGGCAAACCCTGCTCGGGATCTGGAATAAAGAGGCAAATTATAATGCTTGGCAAATGTATGCACGGAGGTCCAAGTAGCCGCCTCAATAATGTCTTTGGTTGCCACCTCGTAAGAAGGCTGTGGTAGTGGCTGTTGCCCTTGTAGAATGAGGACTTATGTTCTGTGGAATTGGTTTTCCATGGAAGGAGTAACAGAATCGTATGCAATTTCCTATCCATTTGGAGATTGTCTGTTTGGAAATAGCTTTTCCTTCCCTTCCTGTTGCATAGGCTACAAAAAGTTGGTCAGTCTTTCTGCTATTTTTGTTCTGTCCAAGTAGTAGCGTAGCTGTCTATGTACATCCAAGGTATGCAGTATTCTTTCCCCTCTATTTTGTGGGTTGGGAAAGAAGGAAGGTAGGTGGATTGCCTGGTTTAAAGATACTCTGGATACCACCTTAGGCATAAATGTAGGATTAGTCCTCAAGGACACTCTATCTTGGTGGAAAATTAGGAAGGGTTGCACTGCCATTAAGGCCTGTAGTTCTGAAACCCTCCTTGCTGAAGTAATTGCCAGTAGGAAAGCAGTCTTCCATGACAGGTGTTGTAGGTCTGCTGTTGCTGCTGGTTCAAAGGGTGCTAGTGTCAACTTTTCTAGCACAAAGTTTAAGTCCCAAGCTGGTAATGGTGGTTTCCTGGGAGGTTTTACATTCTTGATTCCTCTGAGGAACTGCCTGAGCAAAGGGTGAAAAACAGGAGGATCAAAGCTGTATTCTGCTGAAATAGCTGATGCATGTATCTTGATGGAGGAGTAGGACAGGCCTGAATGAAGAAGTTCGCCAGATACTCCAGAATGTTAGGCATATCTATGTTTGACACATCTTTTCCTCTTTCGGTACTCCAAATGACAAACCTTTTCCATTTTCCAGCATAGTTCTTTCTTGTTGAAGGTCTGCGTGCTTCAAGAATAATGTCTTTAACTCTTTGGGAAAGTTCTGGATTAGCTGCTGCTATGTGATGTTCCATGCAGTCAGTTGCAGCGTTTTAGGTTTGGATGTATGATGCTGTAGTTGTTCTGAGTTAACATCAAAGGCATCAGGGTATTGGCCACATGTTGTTCGAGACATGCTCTTCAGTAGTGGGTACCAGTGTTGTCTTGGCCAGTTTGGGGCTATCAGGATTATCCTTGGACGTTCTTCCTTGATTTTTAGTAGTACCTTGTGTATCAGAGGGAGAGGAGGAATGCATATGCTGTTAGGCCTTTCCAGTTGAAGGAGAGTGAGTCCACTTTCCATGCTAGTGGGTGGAATGTCCTTGTGCAGAATTTTTGAGCTGGTGATTGAGAGGTGATGCAAATAGGTCTATCTGTGGCATTCCCCATTTCTTTGAGATGGTCTTGAAGATGTCCGGTGCAGCTTCCATTCGTGGGCATCCGAAGTGGTTCTGCTTAGTATGTCTGCTAGAGTATTGTCTTTCCCCGGTACAAATATTGCCTGTAACTGAATGTTGTAGCTGAGTGCCAGGGTCCACAGCTCCAAGGTCATTCTGCATAGGGGTATGAATGAGTGCCTCCCTGTTTGTTGATGTACCACATGACTGTGGTGTTGTCTGTCCTTATCATCAACTGGCCCTCTTTGAGGAATGGTTTGAACTTTTGGATTGCCAGTTTTACTGCCAGCATTTCTTTTAGATTGATGTGCAGGTGCATTTGATCCTGTGTCCACAATCCTTGCACGCATTTGTCCAGCATGTGGGCCCCCCATCCTAGGTCTGAAGCGTCTGTTGTGATGGTCTGGCTTGGTTGACATCTGCGGAAGGGCAGGCCTGGGTTTGACTGGCATGCCTGAGCCCACCATAGGAACTCCTGTTTTAAGCATGGAATTAGTGGGATTTCTGTTTCTAGACTGTGTCTGTGTTGGGACCATAAATTCTTTAGGTACCACTGTAGTTTCCTCATATGTAGTCTGGCAAATGGGACCAAGATTATGCATGATGCCATGAAGCCCAAGGCCTGTAGAAATTTTCTTGCTGTTAACTTGTTCAGTTTTGTTAGTGCCAAGAAGTAAAGAGGAAGTTCTTTTGTTTTTCTGTAGTCAGGAATGCCATTTGTTGTACTGTGTTCAATTCAGCCCAAGAATGTCCTTGTTTGGGATGGTATCAGCCTTGACTTTTGTAAATTGACTGTGTATCCCAGTCCTTGTAGCAAGTAAATGACCCTTTGTAAATCTGTTGTCAGCTTGCTTTTGTTGTCCCCTTGTAGCAGGCAGTCGTCCAGGTATGGGTAAATTTGAATTCCCTGTAGTCTGCAATGGGCGATTACTGATGCCAGGCATTTTGTGAATACTCTGGGCAGTAGATAAGCCAAAGGGCAATGCTGAGAATTGATAGTGCTCTGATCCTGCAAGAAATCTGAGGTATCTTCTGCAGATTGGTCGAATTGGGACGTGCAGGTATGCCTCCTTGAGATCTAGAGTTACCAGCCAAGACTCCTTGCCCAGCATGGGAAGAAGTTGCTGTAGGGTCAGCATTTTGAATTTTGGGACAATGATGTATGTATTTAAGGTGGACAGGTCGAGAATTGGACTCCAACTTTTTCCTTTCTTGGAACTAGGAATAGTCTGGAGTAGAACCCCTTTCCTTGTTCTGCTGTTGGCACTCTTTCCACAGCTCTCATGTTTGCTAACTCCATTATCTGGCGAGAGCCTCTGTTTTTGATTTGGAGGTAGATTTGGCATTCCTCTTTGACTGGTAAAGTGTGGAAGTGAAACCGTAACCTTGATCTATGGTTTGTAAAATCCACTTGTCCTTTGTTATGTAGTGCCAGTTCTTTGAAAATAAGGTTAACTTTCCGCCTAGAGGAGCTGCTATTTGTTCCCTGGTAGGCGGATTTAGGATTAAGTCACTGTGGTTGTGCTGATGTAGTGGCAGTGGCTGTGTCTGTGCCTCTGTTGTTACCTTGCCACTGTCGTCCTCTATAGGCACCTCCTCTGGATTGGTTTCTGCCTCTGGAACGTCTATTCCTGCCCCTTTGAAATTTTGTGGAGTCAGGAAAGGACCAATTTTTGGCAGGCCAGTTCCTGCTAAACCTTGGGGTTGAACCTGCAGGAAATCTTTAACAGTTTGAACAGATTTTGCCTTTTCTTCCATTTTCTTCATAACCTGCTGGGCAGGTGTACCAAACAAACTTGTCTTGTCCATAGGAGCATCTAGCAACTTAGCTTTAACATGATCCGGTAAAGCTTGTTCCTTTAGCCATGCATGTCTTCTTATCACTGTGCCTGTCATGGCTGATCTAAATGAAGCCTCCAGTGCATCATAGCCACATTTTAAGGAATGGTTGCTAACCTGTTGTATGTTATTTACCATCTCTAATACATATTTCTTATCAAGAGATTCATCAGTAGTTAGCTTTTTAGTTAACTGATCAAGCATAAACTCTTGGTATTGTATCATGTGAAACTGACAGTTTAAAGCTCTAGCTGAGAGAGTAGCTGAAGTGTAGACCTTTTACCCCATCTGTCTAGTGACCTTGCTTCCCTTTCAGAAGGAATAGGGTTTTAGCTGTGGTTGCGGCTACTGCCTTGGGACCCTGGGATATAGTTTCTGGGTCTGCAAGAGGGGCCTTGTAAAGGTGGTGATGAGTATCTGGCACCCTGTAAAATCTGTCTGGTTTGGCAGGGGCTGGGGTAAGGAATCTGGAGCGGAGCAAACATCATTGAAAGCATCATCCACCACAGAGAGAACAGGAGGTATAGCTAAGGGCCTGTGCTGTGGGAGGTGCAGAAAGGTCCTAAGTCTTTTTCTGGAGTCTGAAAAATCCTGTTGCTGCCATTGGAACTGTTCTCGCATGGCATGCAAGGTTTCCCCAAAGGAGAATTCTTCTGGTGGGGAAGCAGCTGGAATGGATTCTTCAGCATCAGAATCTTCAAAATTGGAAAAGGGAGCCTCAGGCTGGTCAGTTATGTCTGATTCATCAGCAGAATCATCAGAAGACACTGGCTCAGGGGGCTCTGGCCTAGGTCTCTTCTCTGGGGGCTGAGAGGCCCTGTCTGGAAGAGATTGAGATCCTCTAATTAAAGAAATTAAATCTTCTGCCAAAGAAAGCATTTGAGAACTAGAAGAGGGCCTGGATGAGGGGGGTTTAACAGGCACTGATTTAGTAGTCTTGGCTGCTTTAGCCCTGGCGAAGGCCTTAATGGACATGGCTGCTGGAGGCCTAGCAGCACCACGTGCTGGGGTAGAGACATCCAAGGGGATGGTGTCTGATAAGTCAACCACCGTAGTGGGTAAAATTTCTGAGGTCGATTCAAGAATTGTAGCAGGGGCCTCAGTTGTAAGAATAGGTTCAGCTGTACTTTGAGCAGTTTTCTGTTTCGCCGAAACCGAGACACTCAGTTTGCTTTGCCGTGGTTTCGCCGAAACCGGACGCGAGTGTCGGTCTTTATCTTTGCGTTTTTGGGGGTAGTCGGAGGATCCGACGGCATAATGTACGCAAAATCAGTACAGAAAAACTGTTCTGCAAACTCCGACCGACGCCTAAGCGTTCGTCGGTTGAAAGAGGCACAGGCGAACAGGCTGCTACGTGGGCTGGGCCTAAACAAGGCAGACAGTAAGAGTGGAAATCTTTATGAGGTATTTGTTTCCCACAGGTTAAACAATTGTTAACTTTTTCTGACATCGGCTGAGGCAAGAAAGGGTCCCCAACGGGTACTTAGCTTTAGAAGTCTTGGTAGTATTCGGTAGAAGTAATCTCTGGATCCGACCGACCGGCACTTGCGAACAGCTTCTGCTTCGGGCCACGCGGCAAGAAAGACTGGGAAAATGGCGTCGGCTGATGCTTTTATACCCGAAGACCAGCAGAGATGACGTCGGGTGGAGTGCGACATCAGCCGAAGCCGGACCCGGACTTTGGAATCCGGCCGACTGCAGGGCTGCCTGACGACAGGACAACCCACTTGTTATGACTGCAGATGCATCCATGAAGGACATCTACCACAACCTCCTTCGGTGCCGACGACCGTGGAGTCGAAGAAGCCGACCCCGCAGCAGACAAGACTTCCTGCAGCTCCGAGACCAGTGGAGCTGAGGAAGGAGACATAGCCTTGGACAGTACCTCCTGCGGCTCAGAGACCAGTGGAGCCGAGGAAGGAGATATAGTTTTTGACCTTCTCTCCGGAGACTCCGATGAACTAGTCGGAGCCGGAGACTTCATTTTAGTCTTGGACCTGGATTTCTCAGAAGGAGGAGAAGACGTCAAAGTTTCCTCAAAGGAGATTTTAATCAAACCTTTAAGGATAAGTTTATTTTTTCTCTCCTGTAAAACCCTGGAAGAGAAGGCATGACACACACTGCAGGATTCCTGCAAGTGTATGGCACCAAGACAATATACACAGATGGCGTGGCCATCAGTCAGCGACATCTTATACGCACATTTGGCGCATTTTTTTTAAAGCCAGATGGCTTATGTTCTTTTGGTTCCTTGCCCGACATAAGGAACACAACCCACAAGTAGAGCAACAAAAATTCGATTTAAACTATAAATCAACACGAAGCACACTCAGCAACACAAGGTAGGGAGGGAGGAAAGGGCTCTAACTTAAACGCCCGAACACTAACGACACAAGATAGGGCAAAACTTAAACGGGCCTAGCCCGCCAAACAGAAGGATTAACTAACAACAAACGCAATCAGTCACAAAAAATGGATACAACAGACAACGTAGCTATTAGAATAGCTTTTTTGGTATAATAACTCGAGCAACAGCTATAAGTTCAAAAAAAGAGAGGGTACTTAGCCACAGCCAAGTCGAGACCACATCGTTTCTCTAGGAGAGGCAAACGAGATCTTGGGGTTTGGGCGTGGTGCATCCTGGGATACAGGGTTGGCCCAGCCAATGAGAGACTTCGTGCTAGTTATAGCGGCCGAGTCGGAGCCGATTCTCGGCTCCGAGCCAGTCAGTAATGAATGTAGGCGAGATAGGATCACATTACATCTAAAATTAAAAAAACACTGAGAACCTAGAAAGCAGGGAAACTCCAGGAAGTGACGGAGTTCGAACAGAAGTGTAGAACAAGAACAAAAAAGAAGTTATGTACTCACCATAATGTTCCATGTGAGTTGTTCCATCTCGCCTTCATTCTTCACTGATGGGTTCGGAGCCGATTCTCGGCTCTGACACGGCCGACTAGCAAGCTCAAAGTTCTCCAGTAGCTCGAGACCCAACCCCTTATCCCACAATGCACTGCTGGAATTACCTCAGATCTTGTTTGCTGTGTACAATATAGAAGTACAATAATTATTCTGCCTAGGAATAAAGACACATTGAAAAACCAGGATGAAGACAGCCTCCAGGTCAACTGCCAGCCAGGAGGGGGAAGGAGGGAAGGACGTGAGAATGAAGGCGAGTTGGAACAACTCACATGGAACATTATGGCGAGTACATAACTTCTTTATGTGAAGTTATTCAATCTCGCCGTTCATTCTTCACTGATGGGTAGCGTCCCTAGCACCCTGATCTTGGGTGGCTCACGGAAGTGCACTCTTCAGAATTGTAGAACCAAATGAAGCCCTGTTCCTGGAGGCCTTATCCACTTTGTAATGAGTTATAAAAGTGTGAGATTTAGACCAAGCGGCTGCCACACAGATGTTGTCCAAAGGTAATTTGGCTTGAAAAGCTGAAGAGGTAGAAACTGCTCTGGTTGAATGAGCCTTCACCTTACTAGACAAGGGCATGTTATGACAAGAATATGTGTAAGTGATACATTCAATCAAATCAGACAGCCACTTAGACAGAGTTGTTTTGGCAATTGGTTTACCTTTCCTGGCCTCAGAAAAAGACACAAAAAGCTGATCTGATTTCCTAATGTCTTTTGTTCTGCCTAAATAAAATCTAAGTTGTCTGTGAACATTGAGTTTGTGCAACATATATTCCAATTTGTTGGTGTGATTAGGGAAGAAAACAGGCAGCTCAATGACTTGATTGATGTTAATCTCAGAACATACTTTAGGCAAAAAGGATGGATTTGTCCTGAGAGATACTCTATCAGCATGAAAGACCATATAAGGAGGCTTGATGCTCTGACACTCTGCGGGCTGAAGTGATGGCTATAAGGAAGATAGTTTTCCACGATAGAAATTTTAGTTCACAAGAAGATGCAGGCTCAAAAGGAGGAAGAATGATGCGAGATAACATAAAATTCAAATTCCAGGGAGAATAAGTTGTCTTCACTGGAGGCCTCATGTGAATGGAACCTTTTAGAAAAGCCTTAGACAATTGGTGAGCCATAATATTCAATCCATTGATCCGTAGATGGAAATTAGATATAGCAGCTAGTTGTACCCGCACTGTAGCAGCCGCTGCTCCTTTGTTGAACATTTCTGTCAAGAATTGTAAAATAGAAGACAATGGCACTTGGTTAGGGTCAATGTTATGGGAGGAAGCCCACATGGAAAATCTCTTCCACTTACTACGATACAATTTTCTAGTGGAAGGCTTATGGGAAAGCCAACAAAATTTGACTAGTGTCATGGGAAAGATTATAAAGCCTGGCTATGCGGGGAATTGGAGCAGCCAAGCAGTTAACTTCAGTGTCTGCAATGATGGATGAAGATCCCCTGAAGGGTGTGTCAATAAGTCCGGAACTGGGTCCAGGATCCATGGGTCTTCCAGAATGTGATGGTAAAGAAACAGAAACTAAATCTGACGAGGCCAATGAGGGGCTATAAGGATGATTGTCCATCCCAGCGACTTTGCTTTCTGTAAAAATCTAGGTATCAGATGAATTGGGGGAAATGCATAGAGACGACCGGGGGGCAAATCGTGGACAAGAGCATCCCTCAGGGAGTGACCTGGCGTGGGAATCAGGGCAAAATAGCTTCTGCATTTGTTGCTGATATGACTGGCAAACAGGTCTCAGGAAGGCTGGCCCCATTTGTGGAAAATCCAGTCCGCAATCTCTTGTTTGAGGGACCATTCGTGGGGCAATAAAATTGCCTTGCTCAGTCTGTCCGCTATGACGTTGGATTTGCCCGGGATGTGCATTGCTAACAGAAAGCGCTGGGATGACACTGCCCCCACTGCCATACTCTGAGGGCTTCTCGGCAAAGGGGATAAGACTTGGTCCCACCTTGCTTGTTCAGGTACCAGATCACTGACATGTTGCCTGTCTGTATTGCAATTGTCCCTAGAGGAAGAGAGTCCTGAAAGTACTGCAATGCTAGAAGTACTGCTCTCATCTCCAGGACATTGATATGCAGATGTGATTCTTGATCTGTCCATGTGCCTTGAGCAGTCTTTCCCTGAAAAAGCCCCCCCCCCCATCCTATCGGGGAAGCATCCGTGGTCACAGTGGCAACTGGAGGGGGCAGCATGAAAGGACATCCTATTGTGACATGAAGAGATGTCAACCATCACTGAAGATCCTTCTTGCAGGAATTCGTTATCAGGATCATGTGATTCATTGTAAGTTCTTGGTAAGACCATTGCATGAATAGAAGCCACTGAAGTATTCTCATATGCATCCTTGCTAACGGGATTGCTGAGATTGCTGCTGCCATCAATCCTAGTCCTTTCAATACCTCTGCAGCTGGTGCTCTGTTCTTTGATACCAAGGACGTGATGTGTTGTCGAAGAATACAAATCCTTTCTGGTGGAAGACGAAGAGTGGTGGTTGACATGTCTAATTCTGTCCCTATAAAAACGATATGCTGCGATGGCAACAAGGCAGACTTTTTGAAGTTGACTGTAATGCCTAGCTGATCGCAGTGTCAGAGTAGCCTCTCTCGCTTGAAGAAGTTGATGGCCAGTGGTGGAGCTAAGGAGTCGATCGTCCAAATACAAAAACACCTGGAATCCTAGACGTCTCAGGTGAGCCGTGACTACAGCCATGCACTTGGTGAACACTCTGGGGGCTGTAGTGAGACCAAAGGGCAGAGCTCGGAATTGATAATGATTGGCTCCCAGCCAAAAACGCAGGTGATCCCTGGATGGTCTGGCCATCTTTATGAGGTAGTACCCATCCTTGAGATCGACCAAGCACATCCAATTGTCCTTCCCTAAAAAGGAAAGTATGAACTGTAGCATGACCATTTGGAACTTCTCTTTCCTCACAAATTGGTTGAGTCTGCTGAGATCTAAAATGGGTCTCCAGTCCCCTGTTTTCTTTGGAACCAAAAAGAATCTTGAGTAAGTTCCGAATTCTGTTTGGTCTGCCGGTACTGGCTGGATGACTCTTTTTTTCTAGCAAATGGCGTACCTCTATTGTTACTTGTTCCCTGTGACTGGGTGGAACGTCCAGGATTTTTGACGGGAAGGGGCTGGGTGAAGAACAGTATGAAATACCCTCTGGAAATGATACTTTGCACCCAACTGTCATTTGTTATAGCTAACCAGGCTTCTGGGTACAAAGACAAGCGACCCCCCCGACTGCCTCCAGAGTAGGACGGCCAGGCCTCCCTTCAGGAGCACTGGTAGGACTGACCAGAGAAGTGATCTCCATCACTCTGGTGTTGCGGACCCCCTCTGCTGTGAGGGAGGCATCTTCTATTGTAACCCCCTCCTCTGCCTCTGGAGGGGTGCTCTCCATGTGTGTCCTGAAAGCTCCTTGGGCTTTCCGGAACTATATCTTTCCTCCCCTCTGACCTTTAGGAAAGGGTTGAGTGGGGATGAAAAAAACGGACTCCGACGGCAGACAGAGTCTTTCCTTCTTGTTCACACCTGATCAAAGTCTCCTTCACCTTTGGCCCAAACAAGGATGAGCCGTCAAAGATGGTATTCATAAAGGAAGACTTGAAGGGTTCCGCGAAGGAACAGAGTCGCATCCAGGCATGCCTACGAAGAGCAATTCCTGTACCCGCAGCTCTACTCGAACCATCAGCTGCGTAAGATAAGAGACGCATGGACGAGTTAACCATCGAATTAAGGGTAGCGAGCTGGGTGGCAACTTTGTCGGATACACCCGTAGCTACAGCACCCGGAAGAGTATCTCCCAAATCCTTAAGGAGATCTCTCTGCAGTCTGGTAAAATGGGTCAAGTAGTTCAGTGATCTGAGTGAGAAAGTCGCTGAACTAAACATGCGTTTCCCATATCTATCCATGATCCTAGATTCTCTGTTAGGAGGATGGATAGACAAGGAAGTCTCAGACATTTCCTTTTTGGTGGCTGCCACCACCACCATGGCATCAACAGGGACTCCCTTGGTCAAAAAGGACTTATCTATGGGGGCAGAAATAAACTTATTAGGCCTCCTAGGAACAGGTTCCATAGATTCTGGTGACTCCCACGCCCTATGAGAGACCAGATCCATAAGCTCATCGTAGGGCGGAGGCACCCAAGAGGTGGAAGGTTGAGACCCGAATGCCTTCAGGAGAACAGATTCATCCTCAGTAGGGCTGTTGGACTGCCAATCTCCCCTCTGCCCAAGAATTTCAAGAATCTCCGCAAAGGAGATGTCCTCAGAGGGGGATCTAGGGGACCCTTCTGATTCATACAAGTTGGTGTCTGATGTGAGAGACTCCTGTAGGGAGACCAAATGCCTCCTCTTGCATAATCTCTTCCTGGGAACTTCTTCAGTGGGAACTTCTGGAGAGGTCTCAGAAGAGCAGGGAGCGTCCTGTGGGGCTACCTGAGGCTCTGGGTCTCTACACTTGGGATGACTAGAGGAAACAGAAACTGACACAGGCACTTTAGGGGAGGAAGAGGCCAGACCTTGAGATGAGGAAGTTTTAGGAGACAACATTCACCTCATGGCTTCGAATTCACCATGGCTCTGATGAGAAGGAGTCAACCAATTAGAAGAAGCCGCGATCCCCACCCGCACCGAAGCCATGGGCTCCGAGCCCGAGATAGAAGCCGAGCTCACCCGAGCTGAAGCCCCGAGAGGAAGAGTCACCACAGACAAGTCGGTGCGACTATTCTCCCTGGACCCGACCGGAGAGTGTTCAACTCCTAGTGTCCTCGGTCTGCACCGAGAACGTCCCAGCAGATGGAGCCGACGACACTGGAGCAGGTGTCGGCTCCAAGGGATCTACAATCATCAGGTCGGCCTCCTCCGGCTCCAAATGATTTGGAGGAGGAGCAGACAATTCAGGAGTAATGGTCATCGGCCCCGACGGTTGGGTCTGAGCCAACAGCAATTTAGCTAGGCCTGGTGCCTTTAAGAGTTTCTGAACCAGCCGGTCCACATCCAGATCGGACAGGCTGACAGAAGACCTGGATGAGTGAATAGATGGAGCCGATTGGAGCAGTAGTGAGGGAGATTTTTGGCAACCGGTTCCAGAGCAGTGTCCCGGTACCGAAAAGAACAGACTGTCCGCTCCAAAGTCAGTGGAGCCGAAGTCACAACACTTTCTGACTTTTTTGCTTTCTTTGTCCTGGATTCTGAGGAAGATTTGGACGATTTGCTGGCCCCATCCTGGTCAGACAATGCCTCTGAGAAAGGGTGTTTGATAATACCCGTCAATTAACTTCCTCTTCCTTTCTGCAAGCACTCTAGTAGAAAAGGAGTGGCAGATACTACATGACTCCTGCAGGTACACCTCACCCAAATAATATATACACTGCACATGAGCATCCGTAACGGGCATCTTTTGTCCGCAGTCTGGGCATTTTTTAAACCCAGACTTTGGATGCTTTTCCTTCTCTTCAGACATAGTACTAACTACTGTTCACAAAATCCAAAAAAAAACACACTATTTAACTATATAAGACAGTTAAAGTTGAGAGGATTAATCTAACTAACTACACACAGTACACACAGCCCAAAAAGACAACTAGCAACAAAACTATTTAGCTATATAAAGTTAAATAGGATTAAAGCAATCCAATATCAAAAAGCCCAAAAGGGCAACTCCATCTAACAACTGTAAGAAAAGGCCAAAGGCAATCAAAAGATTTTACTGGGAAAGGGGAGAAAAACAGAAAACAACTGCTAAGTAGATACTATTATATAGTTATAGTAGTAAAAGATATAAAACTGAAATATAAAACTTGCTGAAAATTGAAAACTCCCAATAATAGTCTCAAGCAATGCTGGAAACCAAGAGATCCATGCCGTGGCAAACTAGATCTGAGGTAATTCCAGCAGTGCATTGTGGGATAAGGGGTTGGGTCTCGAGCTACTGGAGAACTTTGAGCTTGCTAGTCGGCCGTGTCGGAGCCGAGGATCGGCTCCGAACCCATCAGTGAAGAACGAACGGAGAGATTGAACAACTTCACATCAGGAGATCAAAGTCTAACAAGTACTTTTTAACAACATCCTTTCGTGTGGGGATGTGCCATTGACTTGGAAGATAGCAGTAGTGGTAGTTATACCAAAGGAGGGGAAAAATCCTCTTGATCCAGGGTCATACAGCCCCATTTAGATTCTGAATCAGGACTCCAAACTTGTTATGACAACACTGGCAAAAAGAATGACAAAGATGTTGTCAAGAATAACAGATCTGAATCAGTGTGGGTTTATAGAAGGCAGGCAAACATTTAACATTAACAGAACCCTGATGATTCAAAAGGATGCTCCTGACAATAATACAATACTGTTAATAAGTTTAGACAATGACAAAGCATTTGTCAGAGTAAGTTCAGAGTATTAAGAGATCTTTCGAGTCATCTGAGTTTCCACAAATAAGGATAACATTATTATTTAATATCTACAGAGCAGCTCACGCTTAGGTGAAGTGTGGTGATAAGCTGTCTAAAGTGTTTAGTCTTGCAACAGGAAAAAGGCATGAGTTCCAGCTTGAAAAATTGCTATTTGTTTTGTACAGCCATTAGGCAGAGATCTAAGGCAATCAAATATAACTGGATAAAAATGGAGAAATATTAATGAAAAAATAATGTTACGTTATTCATAAAAAGGACCATCAATCATGATAAAAATATAACGTCATAAAATTAAATATTTTACTTGTGTAGCAGGATATAAAGTAAATGAAACAAAAAAGTAGAAATGAATTATGCTCCACAACTCGATTTAGATCTTCCCTTTTTTGTTAGGACAAGCAATATGAGATACTTGGGAATTTGGTTCAAATAAGATGTTGAGCAAGCTAGGCTAATGTAATGTGGGAAAACATTAATGTTATTTACAAAAAATGGCAATGAGATACAAGCAAGATCAGATATGGGAGAATATGAAAAAGGAATTGAGAGGATACAAGCAATTATAATGTTTTTGGTCCTGCTGGTTATTTATGTAGGTCAGGGATATATGTATCAACTGAGAGATCAGATATGGAATAATATGAAAAATGAATTTATTTGGGATAACAAGAGAGAGTGCAATGGGGAAAAACTAATATGAACAAGTGAACATGATGGTTTGGGACTACCACATTTGGAGACATACTATAAAGCCACACAGCTTAAGTAATGCATTTGTTTTGGGACTCAGGATATGCACCCAAACGGAAGGGTTTGATAGGCATGATGCCGAAATAGGCAACTATAATATCACACATGAGTATTAAACAACAACTGTTTTAACTTTCTCATAAATGCCACTAAGTCCCTTACTTCAGTCTCATTTTGAGATTTCCTGTTTCTGGTTATTACCATCAGATTAGGGCAACTAACAATTTGACATGCTCCGGCACTTCCAAATTCCCCATCCAGCTTTCAAAAAAAATTCAGTTCCTGAAGCTGTCACTGATAACCCAGTTTCTTGTATCAACGCTCTAGGCCTTCACAAAATTTGTGTAAACTGGGTTAGCTGAAAAACAAAAAAAATGTGTTGCCAAGCACCTCCCTCATCTTGGCTTCATAGGTGTGTACTAGGCTAATGGCCCTGGGGCCTTTACGAGCCGAGCCCATAGGATTACCCTGGCGTCATGCCACCAGACCTTAGTTCCCAGTGCCTATGTCGAGTAAAGCCACTAGAGTGATCCTTGGGGTGAATTTTCTATTTCCCATCCACTCATCAAGATTTCTCTTGAAGAGGGCCAGTGAGGTGCTCTGCCTGACATGTATAGGAAGTCTATTCCATAGCATGTGCATTCTCTGAGTTATGAACCTGTCCCTCCAGCATGTTCTGTTGACTGTGGTAATGAGGTCAAGGTCTCTGGAGCATGTGGTGCGGAGGGATTGGGATTTCATTAGATGTAGCATTTCTAACAGAGCTGGGTCAGACATGGCTTTGGACGTCAAGCAGAGATCACCTCTAAGTAGGCGACATGAGACAGAGAATAGTTGGAGTTTTAGTCTGTCCATATAGGACAAATGTTTAAGGCCTAGGATCCTCTTTATGAGGTACTTTTGCAGCCTCTCCAGTTGTTGCAGGTGTTTAGTGAGGTACATGCCAAATGGTGCATTGTACTCAATGACTGGCCTAATGAGGGAAGAATAGAGGGAGACAATGACCTCTTTCTCCCTGGATGCAAAACCAAACCATCTCCCAACAACCCAAAATGACTCCATGGAATATCTTGTTTAACTTGTTCTGGGTATAAAAAGTATTTAGGAAGAAACCTCCAAGCTCATATACTTAATTTGTTGACTTTAAAATGTTTACACTTGCATATATGTCTACCCATAGCTATTCCAGTATTTGCATTCTGGTGATTTTTTCCCATTCCCACATTTTTAATGGAAGTTATTAATGGCTGAGCAAACTGTACTTATGATCCTTTTATTAGCCTCAACTTATCTGGCCTCACTCAAGTTATCCACAAAGCCACGTATTCATGGACATCTATTTTTTGTTTATCTGTCTGTCAAGTACTTCTAAAATACTGGGAAAACCCTTGTATTTCAAAAATCTCAAAGTTGGTCCTGAAATTTTACCCACTCCATAGCCCCATTGCCACATCTTATTTGCTCCTAAAACAGAATCCTGTCTTCTTTGGACCACCACTCTTAAAAACATGATGTCTATAGTCACCTTTTGTGGAGAGGCCGGTGGGCCAAATTTCAAATCTCTACAATAGGTAATCTTTAGTACTTGTAAATGAAATGCCCTGACAAATATCATTTGTAAGTACAGCCTTGTTTCCCTATTCCCTCCTGTAAAATGCCTTTGCACCTCTGTCTCATTTTATTGCTTCAGCTCCCTATTGTTTGGGCATGAAACAGGTAGGGTTGACACCTTTTCAAATGCCCACAGTGGGCATTTTTTTGTAAAAATGTGAGATTTTGCTGAGCAAAACATATCCAAGGCCAGGGCAGAGGAAAGAACTTCACTTTTTTTCTGAAAATAAAAGCTTATTCTTGCAGCATTTGAGTTACTTATGCTTTTTCATAACATTTAGGGGGTTTCAGATATAAAATAACTGCTTTATGCAACTACTAAAGAAAACTTAAGAAATATTTTTTGTCCTAACTCTCAGGACCTTTTTCTTTTTTTTTTTTGCAGGACAGGAATGCCCAAAGAGGGACTGCCCTTTGCAAAGGACGACAGGTGACACCCCCTATAAACAGGAAAGTCATAATAGTATCAATCGGCATTAGTCAGGTAGTTATCACCCTTGCTATCCAATTATGACATAATTAATAGTGAGCATGTTTTTAATAATCCTGCACTGAGTTTTGCATTTAAGTTATAAAATACATGAGACAAACATGCCTGTTGTAGAGCTGCAGCTTGTGTTGTGACCATTTCAAAACAATGCCTGTATATCAAGACAGTGTGCTCTTTGCAGTAGCATGTACAGCCTGCCTATCAGATTAGGGAAGCTAGTGTGTAAAAATGAAAAAAAAAAAAAAAAACATAATGCTCTTTTTTAATGTTTCAGACTATTACTTACAAATAAGGAAACTAAAATGTATTTTTCATGCAAGTCATAAGAGTTCCAAAAGTATCAGTTCAACACTCATAAATTTTTAGTAAGTACTACTTGTTGACTCCTTTGGTTTTTCTGACATTTCTTGCCTCGGGATCAAGTTTGATAACCAGTGCCTGAATATTTGATTACCTGATTACTTTTTGTGTCTCAAGATTCAAGTTGCCTGCTTTACCCTGAGTTGACCGACTGATTTACTGCTTGATTCAACAACTGCCTTGACCATGCACAGCTGCAACCATACCGAGAAAGAAGGTCCCTCAATGTAGTGAGCAAGATGATTAAGCTGATGAACTAATTGCTGGTAGGCAACGATTTTTCTGTTTTGGTTTTGTGCGTGGTTTGGTACCAAAATATAAAATAATGAGTCTTAAAGCTTGCAAATTACAAACAGATTTATTTATTATATTTTCACTAGAAATTTAATATAAATGAGCATTTTCTTTCTTAAAAAATAGTGTTTAATTTATAACAAAAAGACTATCATTTTGAGGAAACGTTACAGTGGCGGGAGGGAGTTGAGAGTGCGGTGATTTTTATCCGGAGGTTGAACATTTTTCAACCCCAGGTTATTTGTCAGACCCAAACCCTTATCTTAAAAAAAAAAAAAAAAAAAAAAAAACTGTTGGAAAGACAAGAGGAGCACCTTCTGATTTTTTTCAAAAGATAAGGTCTTCGTATATAGTTAGTGATTTAAAATATTGGTATTGGCGTAGTTTATGTGTGTGATAAAAATTATACAACTACAGACCTGATACAGGAAGTGCAAAACTAAATTTCATGGCCAAAATCATGCCGCTATGCTTAAATCTTAGCAGGTGAGAGGTACTGATTGGAGTTATGCTCCTACTGTTATCACTTGTGGTCTGCCTCAGAGCCTTGCAGACTGGAAATGTTATTATTGAGAAAGAGGGAGAGCGGCATTGTCCCCTGCACCAGCGTATTTATTGTGATGTTGCTGTATTTTGGGGGTGGGGTTTAAAACATTCCCTCTTTCCAGTGACCTCCTTTAGGTTGCCTGCTTATATGTTTTGGGTACCTCTCAACTTCTTAGCACAAGAAATCTGGACAGAGCATACAACAATGGGGACAAAGGCCCAAAACTAAGGACAGACTTTAAATATTGCTCTTATAAAGTTCCTAATATAATATGATTTGCATTAGCATGCATTTTATGAAAGATAAGAGATCTGAAACTCAACAGTGTCATTATTTAGCGACATCCATCCTCAGTAGTTGCTAGAAAACTACACATTTCATGAAGGACATACCAAAAATATGAGGCAAAAATCTGGACAATTGAGAGGTATGCCATTCCTTTACCTGCGTGGAATTTCCTCGGTAACCGATCTAGATTTTCAAGAGTTATTTGTTAATATTGTATACAATTATTCAGCAACAACTGGTAATTAAAAACTAATAGAATTTGCTGCTCATCTAAATGTAGTTTAATGATAATTTACCCTTTTGTAAACATTCATTTTCTATAATACTATTTAACATGGCATACTTCTTTGACAGAGTCTCCAAGGCAACTGACGAGGGTAAAACAGTGCACACTGCATATCTTGACCTAGCCAAGGCATTTTATACAATACCCGACTCAGCCATTGTTGACAAGCTCTCTGTGATAGGCATAAATTCTTATATAACTCACTGGATTGCAGGCTAACTCACAGGCAGGACCCCAAGAAGTCAGGATCAGTGAGACACCTCCATCAAGAGACCAGTCACCAGCAGAGTACCCCAGGGCTCCGCTCTGTGCCTGCTCCTATTTGGCATCTACTTCTTGGAAGTCAAGGCTAACATTCAAGGCCTCTGGCTCACCAAGTTTGCAGATGACTGTAAATTGGGAGCTGTTAAACATTTACCCGAAGACACCAACATCTTGCAAGAGGGATTAACACAGACTAATGACAGGTGCCAAAGCTTTGGTCTAAGACTCAGTACCAAAACATGCATTATAGTGCCTTTTGGGAGACTGTCAACCCAAGTTAATTACTTCGTTTATAAAACACCCGTAAGAGTCAACCCAGCAGTAAGTGATCTGGGAACATATATAAACAGCAATCTGGCCTTTTATCAACATGTAGCGAAGATAGTAAAAAAATTATTCTATATCATCCCATGTGTAGGTAAGAGTGTGTTATCCAGGTCCAAGGAAGTTACAGTGCCACTGTACTCGGCCCTTAACAGACCTGTCATTGAATACAGTGCCCCTGTTGGCATGTATCTAACCGGACACTTGCAATAGTTGGAATGTCCACAAATGTTTCTCACCAGGAGAATTCAGGGCATGAATACCCTGTCCTACACTGATCATCTAAAGGTTCTGTCTCAGTATTCAGTCTCCTACATGCTGCACAGAGGTGATCTTTGCCTGGCTTACAGGGCTTCCTCAGATACAGCCCTGATGGATGTGTTGCACATGTGTAAAATAAACAGCACGAGAAGCACTAGGGATCTGAACTTCACCTATGACAAACAAAAGTGCTGGTGAGACAGACATGTGTCCCAGTAGATCCCCGCACTATGGAATAGGCTCCCAGTCTACGTAAAACAGAGTTCATCCCTGACCCTATTTAAATGAAGCCTTGACAACTGGATGGGAAATCTTGAATTTACCCATGGTCTGGCCCCCATGTCTCTTATGGACGGAGGCCGTCAATACGAAAAGTATTATCCTCACTAACCCCCTCGTCTACAAATCCTTAGTTACTTCCCTAATAACATGCCCCCCCATATAGACACCCATGACACTTGGGACCAAATGGTTTGGAGTGTGTGACTATGCATGTAAGGACCATAGTGGTCATTAGCCTAGTAACAACTTAAGAACCTAGGACACCTCCACCAACCTTCCTTTAAAGAAATGAGGAGGTCAGTGGGACACCAGCTCATTACAAATGGTATTAGATAATACAGTTGGGATATACTTTATATCAGAAATAAGCTTACCTCGCAAAACATCTATTAATGTGCCATATTCACAAAGTGAAATGGAGATAGATCTCTCTCTCTCTCTTTCCAACTGTATCTTGATGTCATTATTTTTCATGATCCTTTTTGGAGTATGAAAAAACTGAAGTATGGGCAGCCACTGTAATTTCTCTGTCACGGAGGAATTACCAAAGATCCCCCTGCATCTTATGTCTGCATCTCCTGAAGACCGTCTCAAAGCCATTATAAATGACACCAAATTGCCACCGTAACAGTTACAAACAAATGCAATCTGAGGGTCATGCTGCTTAACGCTAGACGTCTAAATCTCAAAATGCACTCGTTCGAAGCACTCCTTAAAATGGAGAACATCGACATTTGTGCTGTAACAGACACCTGGTTCAAGGCAGCAGAAAGCAACCCTACACTACCAGGCTATAACTCATTCCACACCTTTCGGGCCCAAAAGTTGGACTGAAGCTCCAAAGGTGGTGGTGTTTCCATAATCATAAAGAATGCGCACACCTCCAGACTGGTAGCCCAACAAAACGCATCAGGGATACTTCAGGTGCAGCTAACATTGGGTAAGACAGCGATTCAGGTCGTAGCCTGCTATAGGTCCCCAGCCATGTCCCAAAACTCACAGTCCACGTTTCTAAGCACCCTGGAGAATATTAGGGTCCAACCTAACACTCATACTAGGTGACCAACTACCCCTCCATTAACTGGGAAAACTACTCGTGTACCAATACATTTGCCCAACGTTTCCTAGAGTTCATTAATTCCAATGCCCTGGACCAACTCATACTAGAGGTAGCAACATCCTTGACCTGGTCATTACAAACATGGGAGACCATTGCTCTACACCAATAGTCAGCTCCTCCCTGGTTAGATTCAACCACAAATTAATCATCTTCGAAATCCACCCCCCCCCCCCCCGCAAAGGTAACCACCATGAAAAACTTCTACAGAGCTAACTTTGGGCTCCTAAAGACAGAGCTGGCTAACTTCACGGCACCCATGCAAATGGAGAATAGTTGCATAAGTGCCAAA
Source organism: Protopterus annectens (assembly GCF_019279795.1). Lineage (NCBI taxonomy): Eukaryota > Metazoa > Chordata > Ceratodontiformes > Protopteridae > Protopterus > Protopterus annectens. The sequence continues at coordinate 720,850,163 of NC_056743.1, read as the reverse complement.
TCATACACCAATGCACGTACACGTACACAAATGCATGTATCTCGTCATACTCAATAGAACCAAGACGCTCGCCTCCAAAAAAAGAAAGCCAATCTGGTGGTCCCCTGCCATAAATAAACTCTACAACAGAAGGAGGAAACTGATGCGGAATAAGGTGAAGTCCCAAGACTGGAAAAAACTCCCTTATCAGGCTCAACAAAAAGTTGAGCTCCCTCATCAAATCCTCTAAAGCTAGCTATGAAAACAGAATTGCAGCAGATAGTAAAGACAACCACAAGGTCTTCTATAGTTATGTAAAGAATCTCGGTGGCAATACACACAGATTTGCTCTGAGCTACTGCACAATGCTACCTCCTATACGGAGCCAACAGATATTGCCAATATACTGGCAGACAGATTCAGTGCCAACCTTACCCCTCTCCCCCCCACCAAAGGACCAATCGCAATACCAGTAGACTGCCAGGCACCCAGTATTTCTGCTGCATAGGTTAAAACAGCACTGTCCAAGGCCAAGAATACAGTTTCTATGGGACATGACAATATCCCTAGCTGTGTTCTACATGAACTACAGAGTGAACTGGCACCTTCACCTGTGTGCCCTGTTCAATCACAGCCTCACCTCAGGCTTTGTCTCTATGGAATGGTGCACTGCTACAGTCATCCCTCTCCACAAAGGAAGAGCAACTACAGACCCTGAGAACTATCACCCCATTAGCTTGACGAGTCTGATATGCAAAGCTATGGAACGCATCATCATGGATGTAATAAGTAAGAATATAGGGAATCACCAAACTCTGGATCCCACACAGTTTGGTTTTGTGAAGGGTAGATCACGTCTGCTCAACTTGGTCCACTTCTTTGGGTCAGTCACCAGAGCTGTGGATGAAAGCAAGGTGGTTCTTACAGCCTACATTGATCTGGCCAAGGCCTTTGATACCATTCCCCAATCAGGAATCATAGAAAAACTCACTAAGCTAGGCATCAACCCCTATATCACTAGGTGGGTTGCAAACTGGCTCACAGATAGAACCTACAATGTGAAAGTAGCTGACTCCAAGTCAGACTGACGACTAGTCACGAGTGGAGTCCCACAGAGTTCTGTCGTGGGTCCTCTCCTGTTTGATATCTACTTCTCTGAAGTCCAGGCCAACACAAAGGGACTCTGGCCGACAAAGTTCGCAGACGATTTCAAGTTGGGAGCTACTATTAACTCCCCAAGTGATGTTGACATCCTACAGAATGGCCTCACTGAGACCAACGACTGGTGTCAGAACCATGGCCTTAAGCTCAATGCCAAAAAATGTCATCATCCCCTTTGGGAAAAACCCGGTTCCCATGAATTGCCACATTGATGGTAGTCCGCTGAACACAGAAGGTGTTATAAGAGATCTGGGAACACAGGTTGAGAGCAGCCTCTCTTTTGATCACCACATAGCCACTGTGGTCAGAAAGTCCTTCTATGTGGCATATCTCATTACTAAGGGTTTTGCATCCAGAAAGAAAGAGGTCATTGTTTCCCTCTACTCTTCCCTGATTAGGCCAGTCATCGAGTACAATGCCCCATTTGGCATATACCTCACTAGACACTGCAACAACTGGAGAGGCCGCAAAAGTACCTCACAAAGAGGATCCTAGGCCTTAAACACTTGTTCTATATGGACAGACTCAAAAAAATCCAACTATTCTCTGTCTCATATCGCCTACTTAGAGGTAATCTCTGCTTGACTTACAAAGCCATGTCTGACCCAGCTCTGTTATAAGTGCTACATCTAAAGAAATCCCAATCCCTCCACACCACATGCTCCAGAGACCTCAACCTCATTACTACAATCAACCGAACGTACTGCAGGGACAGGTTCATAACCCAGAGACTGCCCATGCTATGGAATAGACTTCCTATACATGTCAAGCAGAGCACCTCGCTGACCCTCTTCAAGAGAAATTTTGATGAGTGGATGGGAAATAGAAAATTTACCCCGGGGATACCTCCAGTTGCTCTACTTGACAGAGGCACTGGGAACTAAGGTCGGGTGGCACAATGCCAGGGTAATCCTATGGCTAGGCTTGTAAGGGCCCCAAGGCCATTAGCCTAGTACACATCTATGAACCTATACTTGTAAGTAAAGTACAGTTTTGTAAGCTGTAGTTACCCATAAAGGCTGACATTCAAATTCCTCACTACTGAAATAGCCTTTCAGCTACATGGGTTGTGTCTTGTCCAAGACACAACTGTCCAGCTTCCAAAAGCTAACTCTGGCTCCCTCCCACACGTTTACTCAGACTGCTGACTGGGCAGCCCTGAGGAGGAAAAAAAATCAGTAGTCAATGTGAAGAATCTTCAGAACTTTCTTGCCCAAAGTTAAAGAGGAGTGTACTCATCCTTAACTACACACACACGCACAAGAAACAATTTTATATTCCAACAAATAACTATAGACAAAAAAAGGGGGGGGTGGAAGTGGGTTCAGCTACTGCAGAATTGAGGAATTTGAACATCTACTGTCATGGGCAAGTGTAACTTACACAAATTCATAATGTTCATAACTCCCACTGCTGCAGTAGCCTTTAGGCTATATAGATTGATTACCAAAGCCCATCTAACCTGGGAGAAGAAAGGGCATGAATCAAGGAGGCCCTGGAGAAAGGTTAAACCAAAGCGTGTCCTGGATCTAGAAAAGGAATCCAGTCTGTAATGCCTACTAAAGGTATGTACAAAGGATCATATAGTTGCCATTAGAATAACTTCTAGAGTCCGTCCTTTATGCCATCAAAGAAGACCAGGTTTCAACACAGTGAGACTTGATACTGGCTGGAACTAGTTTAGCATGGTGGGAATTGCAAAAAGCAACAACAGAGGGCTACCATCTGGAAACGGTCTGTTTTTACATTGGTTGTCCTTTCTTTGTGTCAACGCAAGAAAAATATCTGATCAAGTTTTCTAAAGGACCTGGTTCTGTCAAGATGCATGAGCTGCCTACTCATGTTCGATGCACAATCCGCTCTCCCTGACTTTGGGGATTTGGATAGAGCATAGGGAAATTGATGAATTGATTCAAGATGAGATCAAACTACCATGGGCATGAACAAAGGATTTGTCTTAATGAGACCCTATGTCTATGGAAGGCAGCTAGTCTTCACCCATCTCGAACTTGCAACTCAGACATTCTTTCTGTAGATGTCAGAACAATAAAAAGAACAGTTTTTCCATATACTAAACCTCAAGTCTACTTGATGTGCAAGTTTAAATGGAGGCAGTTAACTTTTCCAGCACAAAGTTAATATCCCAGGAAGGAGCAACCTGTTTACGAGGAAGTTTCATGTGTAAATTCAACTAAGAAACTGTTTTACCAGAAACATTAAAGAAAGTGGTTGATCCATGGGCAGACATGCTGACATGGCTACATGATGTACCTTGATAGAGGAGTAAGAGACACCAGTGCCTAGTAACTTACTTAAATATTTGAACACAACTGGTCAAAATCCCTGATATGGCCTTGGTTACTGGCTAGGCATTAAACAGAAAATCAATCTTTTCCACTTGCCAATATCAGATTTTCTAGGAGCGGATTTTTCTTGCCTTTAGTGCCTACAGTACATCCTCTGAAAAGAGATGTCTAAAAGGAATTAAAACTGAATCATCCTGGCACTTAGTTGAAGAGGTTTGAGACACTGGTGTCTCAAGCTTCCCCTTTCTTGTGAGAGTAGGACTAGTTTATGAAGATGTTTGAGGCAATTGCCACTGGCTAATTACATATGGGAGGAGAAACAATATAGCCCGTGTCAAGAGGAAGTCATAATTATTTTTTGGAGTCCTTCTGAGTCTTCAAAATTACCCTAGATATTAGTGGACAGGGTGGAAATATATAAAGATTCCCGTCTACTGGAATAAAATGGATAGGTTTTCCAAGCCTGCTTGTAAAGAGCCTTGGAGCAGAATTTATTGAGTTGTTCGTTTTGGATGATGGCAAACACAATTACTTGAGTTTTTCCCCACAACTGGGTCAAATTCTGGAAGACCCCATCATTCAATTTCCATTCAAGAGGGTCTGTCCTGGTTCTGCTCTGCTTGTCTGCCACTATGTTTTTCTCTGACTGAATGTAAAATTCTTAAGAGTGTTAAAGACTGCTGAGGAGTCTCCTGCACAGAGTGTACAATCTGGTACATCCTTGCTTGTTAAAGTACTACATCATTTTGGAGTTGTCTGTAATCATATGAAGCAGCCCAAGGACCACAGATGATGATGATGAGACTTCAAGGCATGGATCACAGCCACCATCTCTTTGCCAATTATGTGCTTTGTCTGTTAGAGAAATACCATAGGCCTTGCACCCTTACCACCAGAGAAATTGCCCCTGCCCAATGAAATCTTAGGTGTCAGTAGTTACAAACTGGCTTGGAGGTAGAGGAGAAAAGGGGAGATCTGGATTTGTTTTGTACAAGTAGTTCCTGTCAGTGCATTTTCTTACAAAGCCCAAGACTAGAAAATGAAATTCCAGAGGATGCAAAAGTTAGGTCCGTGAATTTTTTTAATTCACTAAATCTTTCATCTGCAACCTGGCAAGACGTATCATGAGAATCATACATGCCATAAACCCCAGTATCCTAAGATACTCTCTGATTAAAGTCCGAGACTAATTTGAGCAGCTCAGAAAGTTTCCAGATAAAAATCCACTTTCTCTAGTGTTAAAAAGGCAGCACAACTGTGTAAAATCTTACTATTTATTTATTTACTTGACGTTTGTTAATCGGGTTGGTCTAGCTGGGCAAGAGCCCATTTTCAGTGGAGACCCAAGGAAAAAAGCTCCAATTACAAAAACAATTAGGATAACATAGGTAACAAAAAAAATAAAAAGTACCATAACCAAGTATAACTCCAAAACATCTTAATACAAATATGACTCAAACATATTCAGATTACAGCAAGAGGGTTTCCTCAAAGAAATGAGTACATGAATCCTTAATGTGTTTTTTTTTTTATTTACAGGAGATGTCCTTCTCTTCACTGTTACAGTATTTTTCACCTTGGGGTTCTTCTGCCAAGGACAGCCCAACGTCCAGACAGTATACCAAAGCCTTTACATCTTGGCTGCGTCATTAGTCACACTTTTGCTCACCACAAAGGAAGTGGTTCATTAAGGTGATGAATGGACGCAGTTATCCCGAAATGAACTGCCCTACTAGAGAACTGGGGAGATGAGGAAGGGTTGGCCTAATGGTTAAAGTCTTCATCTCAGAGATACAATACAGGGTTTGATTCTGACCTCTAGTCATTGGCTAGGCTTATAATAGTCTGCATACTGATAGCCTAGTATTTGCCTATGAACCTACTGCCTATGCTTATTGCCTTTAAGAATGGTCTCTATACGACAAAAGAAGGCTATGCACATCCAGAAGGAGAAAATGCAGATGGAAAAGGTGGAACTCTCGGCCAGTAGTGTAAACAAATCAAAAGCCCAAAAAAAACAGGGGGGGTGGGGGATCGAATACTGCAACAGTGAAGAGAAGAACATCTACTATTATGGTAAGATTTTACACAACTGTACCATGTCCTTTTATATCACTTTTACACTACTCTTTACCCTAGGGAGAGTAAAAAAGCTCAAGAAAAGGAGTGAGACGTGCACGGTTGGAAGACCTCTCAACAAAACCATGTTCTGGCCCTAGAAACCACATCCAATTTGTAATGCTTAGTAAAGATATGCACTGAAAATCAAGAAGCAACTTCAAGGATGGAACTTGTCTCTAAACCCTTGAAGAAAGCACCAGAAAAGGCAACAGCACAAATGGAATGAGCTCTAACTGAAATAGACAGACACTTGCCATGAAAAGAACACCACAAGGAAATGGCCTTTGATCTCCTGGAGGACATGGTTAGTTTGAAAATGGCTAAATCCAATGTCCTGGGATGAAAAGAAACAAAAAGATGGTCAAACCTACAAATAGTCTTAATTGTATCCAAACAACAGCTGAGCTGTCTGTGCAAATCCAATGTATGCAGGACCGTCTCACTAGCAGACTATGGAGAATGAAAAAGGAAATGAGTTGTACTGCCTGAATTAAAAACAAACTTATTAACAACCTTGGGCATAAAAGAGAACTTAACAAAAAGATACACTTTCTCTCTCTTTTTCTCTCTGTAAAAATAACAAAACAGGAGGAATGTCCTAAGGGCCTGAAACTCAGCAACCCTCAGAGCAGCGGTAAGAGCAAGCAACAAGACAGTCTTCCAGGTACAGTATCGCAGAGAAGCTGAAAAGTACAGTTTTGTACGTACCATAAATGTAGATGTTTAAGTGTAGACACTGCTGCAGTCATTACACTTGGGTTATCCTGCCGTCAGGCTGTTCCCCAGCCGGCCTGAGTTCCAAAGTCTTGGACCGGCGTCTGTTGCTGTCGCCTCCTCCCTGACGTCAATGCGACAGGGGTATACAAGATGCAGCCGACGCCATTTTCTTCAGCTTTTCTTGCCCCAGATGTCAGGTGCCCCCAAATAGGTAGGCAATTCAAATTGCTAATAAAACATACATAAGAAATGCAAACAACATACTTTCAGCTACCAACAAATACTCCCCATAGGTAGTAAAAGGTAGAGGAACTAGGTACGTACTAGCCAGTAAGAGTGGAAGGAGGGAGGGTAACCTGGACTGCAGCAGTGTCTACACTCGAATATCTACATTTATGGTAGGTACAAAACTGTACTATGTTCATCGTGTGACACTGCTGTAGTCATTACACTTGGGTAGAATCCCAAAGCTGAGGTAGGGTGGTTGGTTCTATAAGGCATTAGGGGTGGCTATAAGGCCCTGCAGCACTGCAGAGGCGAATCCAGCTCTGGATTTAGAGTATAGAGGCAGATGGTAATGCTTGGTGAAGGTATGCACAGAACTCCATGTTGCTGCTTCCAAAATATCCTTGGTAGGTACTCCTCTGAGGTAGGCAGCTGAAGTGGCTGTTGCCCTGGTGGAGTGAGATCTAATGCTATTAGGCACAGGTGTTCCATGGTGCGTATAGCAGAAACGTATGCAATGTCCTATCCATTTGGAAATAGTCTGTTTTAAAATAGCTTTTCCCTGTGCTGCTGCAGCATATGCTACCAATAATTGCTCAGATTTTCTGAAAGCTTTGGTTTTGTCCAAGTAGAAGAATAGCTGCCTGTAACTGTCCAATGAATGCAGTAGTCTTTCCCCTTTATTCTGTGGTTTTGGATAAAAAGTAGGCAAGTGAATGGTTTGGTTTAGAGACACACTTGAAACCACCTTAGGCATAAACGTAGGGTTAGTTCTTAAGGGCACCCTGTCCTGGTGGAAAATGAGGATAGGTTCCACTGCCATTAGTGCCTGTAACTCTGAAACTCTTCTTGCAGAAGTTATTGCCAGGAGCAGAGCAGTTTTCCAAGAAATGTATTTTAATTCTGCCATGCTAGCTGGTCCAAAAGGAGGTAAAGTTAATTTTTCCAAAGCAAAGTTGAGGTCCCAAGTTGCAGTAGGTGCTCTACGGGGCGGTCTTATGTTTTTAGCCCCTCTGAGGTACTCTTTTCGCAAAGGATTAGAGAAAATTGGTGGATCCGTGTTGTAATGTGCAAAGATGGCAGAGGCGTGGATCTTGATGGATGAAAAGGAGAGGCCTTTGTCCAGCATCTCAGTCAAATATTGTAGTATCTGAGGAATGTTTGGCACAAGAGGATCAAGGCTGTCAGCCTGGTTCCAGGCACAGAATCTCTTCCATTTATCAGTGTAGGCTTTCCTGGTACTAGGCCTTCTGGCCTCCAGAATGACATCCATAACTGCTTTGGAGAGCGGCATTGCTTGCGTGGCTAGGGAATCTTCCATGCAGCTAGGTTTAGTGTCTTTAGCTGGCTGTGGAGTAACTGATTGTTATGCCGAGACAGCAGATGTGTTTTTTGAGGCAAAATCCAGGGTGGTCCTTGTGCTAAGTTTTTTAAGATTGGGTACCAGTGCTGGCATGGCCAGTCTGGTGCAATCAGGATCATTTTTGGCTCTTCTTGCCTGGCTTTTATGAGTAACTTTGGGAGAAGAGGCAGTGGTGGAAAAGCATATACTTGTAGGATTGTCCAGCTGAATGAGAGGGCATCCACTTTCCATGCTTGCGGATGGTAACTCCTTGTGCAGAATTTCTTTAGCTGGCAATTCATTGGGGAGGCAAACAGATCTATGTCTGGGCTCCACCATTTCTTTATCATTCTGAATATTTGAGGATTCAATTCCCATTCATGGAGATCCATGATATTCCTGCTTAAGTCGTCTGCCAGTGTGTTTTTCTCTCCTGGCAGGAATTCTGCTTGTAGATGAACTTGATAGTTTATAGCTGTGTTCCACAAGGTCATGGCTTGTCTGCAGAGGGGGTAGGAGTGAGTGCCCCCTTGCTTGTTTATGTACCACATAACTGTGGTGTTGTCTGTCTTTAGTAGTAGTTGTCCTGGATGCAACAGGTCCTTGAAAGCTAGAAGGGCATTTTGTACAGCTAGCATCTCTTTTTGATTGATGTGAAGATGCCTTTGTTCTGCGGGCCACTTGCCCTGAATACATTTTTCCTGCCATGTGTGCTCCCCAGGCGTAATCCGATGCATCTGTTGTCGGTGTTTGCCTGGCTGTGGCTTCAGTGAAAGGCTGTCCCTTGTTGAGGTGACAAGCTTGAGCTCACCATCTAAACTCCTGCTGAAGGTAAGGTATTAGTGGTATAACTGTTTCCAAACTTTGACAGTGTTGAGACCATACATTCTTTAGGTACCATTGTAGTTTCCTCATATGCAATCTAGCATATGGAATTAGTAGTATGCAAGATGCCATGAAGCCCAAGGCCTGCAGAATTTTTCTTGCAGGGAGTTGGATCTTTGTTGCCATCAATTGAAAGTATTGTGTCAGTTGTCCTTGCTTGTCTGGCGTGAGAAAAGCCATCTGGGCCGTTGTGTTCAAGCTGGCACCCAGGAATATTATCTCTTGTGAGGGCACTAGTTTTGATTTCTTTTCATTTACTGTGTACCTTAGGCAACGTAATAACTTTTTTACAAACGCCAGATGCTGTAGAAGAATGTCCTTGCTCTCTGCTTGAATCAGGCAGTCGTCCAGGTATGGGTAAATTTGAATTCCTTTCTGTCTGCAAAATGCAATTACTGGTGCCAGACACTTTGTGAAGACCCTGGGCACAGTAGATAATCCAAAGGGCAGTGCAAAGAATTGATAGCGCATTGGACCAGCTAAGAACCTGAGGTATCTTCTGCAGTTTTGTCTGATAGGGACATGCAGGTATGCCTCCTTGAGGTCCAAAGTCACGAGCCAAGCTTGCTTGCCCAGCATGGGAAGAAGCTGCTGTAATGTCAACATTTTGAATTTCGGAACATCCAGGTAAGTGTTTAGTGAAGAAAGATCCAGAATGGGCCTCCAGGCTTTGTCTTTTCTGGGAACCAGAAAGAGTCTTGAGTAAAATCCTTGCCCTTGTTCCTGTGGTGGTACCTTTTGAATAGCTCCCATGTTCATGAGTGCCATAATTTGTTTTTGGGCCTCTGCCCATTGATTTAGTGGCAGATTTGGCATTCCTTTTAATCTTGGCAGAATGTGAAAGTGGAACCTGTAACCTTTTGAAATAATATTGAGAACCCATTTGTCTTGGGTGATCATATGCCAATTGTGATAAAAAAGTGCCAGTTTTCCTCCCAAAGGGGCTGCCAAGAGTGAGTTGTTTGGCAGCTGGAGTGGGAAGTCATTGGAGCTGTTTTTTATATGGTTGGTGCCGGTCTTCCCCTTCTTTCTGGCCCGATGCACCCCATTGTCGAGGCCTGTAAGGACCTTGTGGTTGACCTCTACCTCTTGGCTGTCTGTATCTGCCCCTTTGAGGTCCATCATTAACTGGAAAGGACCAATTCTTTGTTGGCCAGTTTCTACTAAATCGAGGAGGCTGAACCTGTAAAAAATCCTTTACTGTTTGCATAGATTTTGCCTTATCCTCCATTTTCTTTAATACCTCTTCTGCCTTAACTCCAAATAAAACATCCTGCTGTAAAGGTGCATCCAGTAATTTAGCTTTAACATGATCTGGTAACGTATGTTCTTTTAACCACGCATGTCTTCTAATGACAGAGCCTGTAACTGCTGCTCTGCATAAGGCCTCTAAAGAATCAAAACCACATTGCAAAGTATGCTTTCCCACTTGTTCAGCAGCATGCAATAAATCCTGCATTTCTTTAAAATTAGGAGGATCTGTATCTGGAAGCATTTTTTGTTTCAACTGAGACATCAAAAATTGCTGATATTTTAGCATGTGAAACTGGCAATTTAAGGCTCTCATTGCTAAAGTTGCAGACGTATATACTTTATTTCCCCATCTGTCTAGTGCTCTGGAATCTCTGTCAGAGGGAACTGGGTTCTTTGCTGATGAGGCCTTAACCCCTTTGGGTCCCTGAGAAATAGTTTCAGGATCAGCAACAGGGCTTTTATACAGAAATTTGTGAGTCAGGGACTCTGTAATATCTGTCCGGTTTAAGTGGAGCTGGAGGTAAGGAATCAGGATTTAAGCTGAATTCAGTGTACACATCATCCACAATATCTAGCACTGGTGGAATAGCCCAGGGGTCTGTGTTGAGGTAATAATAGGAAGTCTCTGAGCCTTTTCTTGGATTCTGAATAATCCTGGCCTTCCTAATGGAAATGCTCCCTAATGGTATGTAAGGTTTCCCCAAAGGAGTAGTCCTCAGGCGGAGAGGCCGATGGAATAGATTCCTCAGCATCAGAATCCTCATAAGGGGGTAAAGAGTATCCCAGGTCTGAGGATGAATATGAGGAAATGGACTCCTGGTCGGATGAATCATAATCTGCATCCTGTCTAGGCCTTTTATCAGGTGGGGGATGGGAACCCCTGATCAGAGTGATTAGGTCTTCGGCCATTTTGAGCATTTGTTTCTTAGGCATGGAGGCCTGTCCTGGAGAATGCTGTACTTGTTTCTTAGTTTTTAAAGAGGGATTTGACTTAGAAGAGGGTTTAATGCTTAGCTGAGTAGGTCTGAAGGCACCCTCTGAAGCTGCGGGTAGCTCAGGTACTCCGGATCCCTCTGCAGGATCGGTTTCGGTCTGCTGAAAAGCTAGTGCGTCCAAAGGCCCAGCCATCTCCACATGGGGGTCGGGGGTGGCCTGTGGTTCTGCAGAAGCGGTCGTCAGGGGCTGCGAAGGCGCCTCACTGAAAACCGGAGAGCTGGTGACTGGCCTAGAAGAGGCTTCGTCGTCAGTTTTGGGCCTCGGATGCCTGTTCTTGTCTTTGCGTTTTTTATGAATACCGGTCGTCGGAAGTTCCGACGGTATTTTCTGCCAAAGTAATGCTGGGCAAAATCAAACAGACGTTTAATAGCGCGCTTATTAAACCTAGCACAAAACCGACAACCAGTAATGTCATGGTCTGGGCCTAGGCATGGGATACAATAAGAATGGAAATCCTTATGAGGTATTTGCTTCCCACAAGAAATATAGTTATTAACTTTTACAGACATCGGTCTGAGGTAAGAAAAAGTTTCCCCAACAGGGTACTTAGCTTTGTAGAAGACTTCGGCTCTGGATTCGGAATCGGAATGAAAATCTCAGGAGACGGACGACCGGCACTTGCCAACTGCTTTTGCTTCGGGCACTGCGTGGCAAGAAAGACTGAAGAAAATGGCATCGGCCGCATCTTATATACCCCTGTCGCACTGACGTCAGGAAGGAGGCGACAGCAACCGATGCCGGACCAAGACTTTGGAACTCAGGCCGGCTGGGGAACCGCCTGACGGCAGGATAACCCAAGTGTAATGACTGCAGCAGTGTCACAAGATGAACATCTGCAGGTTCAAAAGGAGCCAGAGTCAATTCTTTCAAAACAAAATTAAGGTCCCAAGGAGGATGAATACCCTTCCTTGGGGGCCTAAGCTGCAGGATGCATATTTAGCAAAGCAAAGGGTGTTCAGACCAATGAGCAATGATGGCATTCGGACTGGCAGCAAAGAAGTACTGGGTAACTGCATCTGTCTGTCACCTTTATGCCCTACATATTGTGCAGGGAGTATGTGTCCGACATACTGCTCATACAAGATCTAAAGGATTTGGTATACTAGCTAGATGTTGGGTTATCCTTGGCAGGAGATCCCCAAGGTGAAGAATATTGCAACAGTGATAGAGATGGACATCTTTTCCCCCAGCATGTCTATAAGACATCCTAGAAAAACAATCCTGATGGATGGTGTCAAGGAGGATTTCTGCACATTTATCTGGAAAACCAAACTGGTCAGAAAAGAAACCCACTGAAATGACACCAGACATCTAGGAAAAGATTCAGCAAAGAAGAGAAAGTTGTCAAAATAAATATGTGAATACTTCAGCCTGCAGTGAGCTAGACACTTTGTAAGCATCACTTTTGCTGTAGATAACCCAAAGTATAATTCAGAGAACTGATAACGTGACCCAGACACCGAAAACCTGAGAAATTTCCTGAATCATTTGACTACTGGAATGCAAGTTTTATATCTAAAATTACCATAAATCTTCCCTGATAAAAAAACAGATAACAGATTCTAAAGGGTCAATATCCTAAATTTTGGAACTTTCACAAACAGATTTAGCAAGGAAAGATCAGGAACTAGTCACCAAGAAAACTTTTTCTTTGGTACAAAAAAACATTCCAGAACAGAAAACTTTTCCCCTTTGATTTACTATCAGCATTTTTGTGATTCTTAGGGTTAAGCAAGTGCTAAAAACCAGAGGAAAAAATTCTGTTTGGTTCGACGGGTGAGAAGTAGCTATCTAGAAGGGAGGTATTTGTATCCAGCTCAAACTGTATCCCTCTTAACCTACCCTTAACTCCCAAGAGTCTGCATCAATCTGTTGCCAATGTGGAAAGTACAGAGCTAGTTGCTGGGACAGATTTTGCAAGATGGAGCAAGAAAGGGTGAGAGCAAGAATATCGGTATGGACATTCTGAAGTACAGACTGCTCCTTTTTTAAAGGGATCTTTGTTTCTTCCTGTTCCCTTCTAGCCATCTCCATTTGTTTCCATGTTTGGCTTCAGAAGGCAGGGATTGTTTATCTTGTTTCTTAAATGTGAAAGAGGATCTGGGAAATTTGTAAGGGAAGAATCTCTCTGAATTAATTTCCTCTATCATCAAACTGTCGAAGAAGCCGAGTAGCAGAGGGGAGAAATAAAACCTCCTTATCAAAAGCTGAATTTAAAATTTTAAACTTTACCTCATCAGAAAACATTTGATTGTGTACCCAGGCATATCTCCTCAAAACTGTAGCAGCAGCAGTAGCCCTAGACATAGTATCTGCACAATCATACACACTCTTAAAGCATGTTTATATACTTGAGAAATGTTAGAAACAATAGAATTCAGATAGGCATTACCTTCAGGGGGAAATGTGCTAACCAATTCTCTCAAACTGTCTGTACATAAAAGCACAAACTTCCACATATTAGTCTGATAAATTATTTTTATATATCAAAGTGGAAGAAGAAAATCAACTCTTACCAAATCTGTAGAATGGCTTCCCTTCCTTGTCTTCAGGGGAAGGACTGAAGGATACTATGAGACTGTTCCTAAGCAAGGTCACACTTAAGCTGGGAAAATACATGTTCGTTAGTTTGAGAAACTTTACTAAGTCCATCTGCTTTTTTGGGGAACTGAAGGAGGAGAATCAGGGTTGCAACAGACACTATTAAATACAAGGCTGGCACTGAAGGAATGGGAGCAGAATGAGGCCTATCTACTTCACAGCATCGCCTGAATACAGGGAGAACATCCATTTTTTCCCATAAAAAAACACATAATTCATCCTGGCTATAGTCTGAGAAAAGAGAATTTCCCCAATGGATGTTGTAAGGACCAGGTTTCCATGGAATCACAGAAATGGGCTTGTTACTCTGCAGGAGAAGCAGCCCTGTCCCAGTCCGTCAGAATCTTCTGACATATCTTCCTCAGGAATGTTTCTGCTGACCTCCTTTACAAGTATTGTATTCGGAGTACCAGCTTAACAGCCTGTAACAACTTCTTAGCGATGGTAAGAAAATCATCTTTTCTAACAGACACCATGTGTACAGATGATCTTTTTTTTCTTACAGGTATCACTTGGGACCGACTCAGATAAGGTACTTCTTCCTCATCAATAAGTCTCCTTCCGCAGCTACATTGAATAGCATCCTCCAGTGTGTCTCAATGCCCTTGAAAAGATGGTTCTCCCATCCCCGGTTCAGACATTGAAATAGCTGAAGAGGATGTGGCTGACCTCTAGCTCACGGTAGCTGAAAGAAGGAAGGCAGAGAGGTAAGCAAGTGGTCTGATGTAGAACAAAGCAGTGTGTGTGTACCTTTAAAAAGCATTTTCAGATGTAAGCATGTGCATATAAATAGTGAGCACGTGCAGGCAGCAGTGCCATTTTGAGAGAACAGCCAGAGCGTTAAACATGTATGAGTGTAGTAGTCAGTTTATAAGTTTATTTAAGTTAAGTTACAAAGCCTCATTCCTGACATGTTTGTGTACAACAAAGCTGCCAGAACTGAACCCACAAATGTTAGTCTGTTTTACCCTGAGCAGATGAGCGACATCTGGGGAATGACTGCTGGCTAACTGCAGGTCACCCACCAATCGGCCGTGGCAGTGCTTGAGCCCACGGAGCGGACAAGACCTCTTTAGTATTTTTTTTTTTTGGGAACATAGAAGCTGAAACACCAAAAGCTGGGTAAGTATTAATGAATGAGCCAGTCAGAAAGTAAGTTGTCAAAATATTATTCACAAGTAGCAAAGTTTCACTTAAAAATACATACACTGTCAAAAAATGAAAAAACAAAATGACAAAACGGGAATAAAATATAAACACTTTTTAATAAAACAAAAAACAAACCGGTAAGCGCTTTCATTCACATAGAACTTCTTCAGACCTGGTTGTATCACAAAAAACACTACATTTAAATGCTAAAAAGATCACATGACTACTGCATTAACAGTGGTTTAACCCTTTCTTACATAAAACTGCTTTAAAAAAAATTCTCTTTCATTCATACCTGGATCTGCATCTGTATTAAGTCTTACTTGGCAGGCATATTCCTTCCAATTTAGGTCCTCTTCTGCATCCCATCTTTTTTCTACATTTAACACTTGGTCAATTATAATGAATCTAAACCCCACTTTAATATTATTATGAACATTTACAACAGGTCTTGCTAAGGCATTAGTCAAATCTAATTTCTCCACTGCCCTAAGATGTTCATAAATTCTACAATGGAAACTACTTATTGTTCTCCCTATATAAAATCCCTGGCAAGAATTACATAATATTAGATACACAACAAATTTAGATTTAGAGTTATATCAATAGTATAGTTCCTAACACTTACAATGATCATATTGTCTGAACAAACAAACGAACAATAATTACAATCCTCACATTTTGACATCCCATTTTAACTGGAAATAACATCATATTTTTTACTTCAAAAAAATCCTTTAAACTTCTCCCTCTTTTTATGACAAAAACAGGCTTTTCACTTAGCAATTTATTTATCTCTTGGAAAATTTTCAAAAACTTCCAATTATACTTAACTTGCTTAATACTAAATAAATCCACTGAATTATCAAACTTGCGACATATGTTATAATCTAAATTTGGCACATTCTCTTCCATATCACAAGGTATCCCCTTCTCTCTAACCAATAAAGTCATCTATAACCACCGTGGGATACCCTCTAATCAATTTTTTTTTCTTAAAATTTCACACTCTATTCATCTTTATCAGTAAGCCTATTAATTCCATCAAACTGACTATACACAATATTTTTTTATTTTGTGCTATACATACTACTATACTCCAGATAACTTATTCTGAACATCTTTTTTATATATTTTGACCAAAATTTTGTCGCTTTTCTTATATACAGTCAGATCCAGGTAATTAATACTAAATTTGGTTCTACTGAAAGTGAACTTCAAATAACTAGATACAGAATTTAAATATTCACAGAAACGGACTAGTTCCATTTCAGAACCCACCCAAAAAAAAAAAAAAAAAAAAAAAAAAAAAAAAAAAAAAAAAATCAAATGATCAATAAAACCCTTATAAAAATAAATATTCACAGCAAATCTAGAATTCAAAATATACTCCCTTTCCTATCTGGTCATAAACAGACTGGCACAGCTGGGGGCCATAGCTGCCCCCACAGCCACACCTTTACACTGCTTAAAAAATCTGTTATCAAAAGTAAAAAAAATTGTAAGATAATATCACATCCAATAATTCAGACAACAGATTAATTTCTTCAGCAGCAAAACCAAAACAACCTCTCAAAACTTCTGTGACTCAATTCCCTCAAAATTAGGAATTACAGTATATAAAAGAACATGTCTGCAGTCACTAACCATGTGTCTTTTTTTATAGAAACGCTTTTTATACTTTGCATAAAATCAAATGAATATTTGACATATGATTCAGCTGTAATAACTTTTAGTTATGTACTCACCATAACTTCAGATGTTTGGGATCCATCTCGCCTACATTCTGACTGATGGGCTCGGAGCCGATCCCTCGGCTCCGACTCGGCACGCTTATGCTATAGAGCGAGGCCTCTAATTGGCTGAGCTATCTTTGTCCCAGGATGCACCACCACTAATCCCCCAGATCTCGTTTGTCCGCATTCATGCACACATGCACAGCTTGTTTATATAACATTGTTAGATGTTTCAAGATGAAACAACAGGATTCGGACCTTCTGATATCCTCTGATCTCCAAGGAAGGGGGAAGGAGGGTGGGTTATTAGGAATGTAGGCGAGATGGATCCCAAACATCTGAAGTTATGGTGAGTACATAACTAAAAGATGTTATGTGATCCTATCTCGCCTACATTCTGACTGATGGGACAGCGTCCCTAGCACCTAAATCCCGGGTGGCTCATTGGAAAACACTCCTGAGCACTGAGGAGCCAAATGAAGCTCGTCCTCTAGATGCCACATCTAATTTGTAGTGAGAAATGAAGGTGTGCGGGGAAGACCATGTAGCCGCAGCACAAATGTCACCAATAGCAAGCTTAGAATGAAATGCTACCGAAGTAGCCATAGCCCTTGTAGAATGAGCCTTGACAGAGGTGGTAAGCTCTTTGTTAGAATAAATATAAGCTTGAGTAATACAGTCCCTGATCCATTTGGCAATAGTGACCTTTGTGACAGCGTTGCCCAATTTGTTTTCTGCAAAGGATACAAACAACTGATCTGTTTTCCTTGATTGTTTGGTCCTATCTAAATAAAAACGTAACTGTCTGTGGACATCTAGTGTGTGGAAAATAAACTTCGCTTTATTGGAGTATTTTGGGAAAAAAACTGGAAGCTCTAACGACTGTTGTAAGCATAAAGTAGAACAGACTTTAGGAACAAAAGAAGGATTTGGTCTGAGGGACACCCTGTCTGTATGAAAAACCAAGTACGGGGGTTTCACTGACAAAGCTTGAAGTTCTGAAACCCTTCTGGCTGAAGTAATCGCCACTAGAAAGGCTGTCTTCCATGATAGAAACTTTAGATCACAGGTAGCTGCCGGTTCAAAGGGAAAAGAAGTCAAGGCACGTAATACTATATCGAGATCCCATGGAGGTGCAGGATGAGAAATCGGAGGTCTTAATAGAGCAGCACCTTTCAAGAAGGTCTTACACAACCTGTTGCTCATTAAAGGTGGGTCTATGGATTCATGAAAATTAGAAATCGCTGCCAATTGTACTTTGATGGTAGAAAGTGAAGAGCCTTGATTGAAAAGAGAGGTCAGGAATTTGAGTACTTGTGCCACGGGAGTAGAAATGGAGTCCAGGCCCCGGAGTTGAGCCCAAATAGCAAACCTTTTCCATTTGCTAGAATACAGTTTCTTCGTAGCAGACTTGTGGGCTGAAGATAATATGTGCACCACATCTGGATCCAGTGCATGTCTCCTGACTATCGTCGGAAGAGGAGGAGCCAGGCCGTCAATTTTAAGGTGTGTAGGGACTGGTGTAGTAGTCCCGACTGATGAATCAGTAGGTCTGGGACCTGGTCCAGGAACCATGGACCTTCCAGAGCATGTTTCCGAAGATAGGGAAACCACACTTGACGAGGCCAGTAAGGAGCAATTAAGATCATCTTGCTCCCTAAGAGAGATGCCTTTTGAATCACCTTGGGGAGAAGAGGAACTGGAGGGAAGGCATAAAGGATGCCGGTGGGCCAAGGATGGACTAATGCGTCCATGGGACTCTTCCCCGGAGCCGGGGTTAGGGAGAAAAATTCTTTGCACTTCGCATTCAGAGGAGTCGCGAACAGGTCGCAACACGGAACTCCCCATTCGCTGAAAATTTGCCTTGTAACTATCATATTCAGAGACCATTCGTGAGGGGAGAGGATGGTTCTGCTCAACCTGTCGGCTATGACATTGGACTTGCCCGGTATGTGAGTAGCCACTATGAAGCTTTTGGTCGAGACTAACCATTCCCAAACTCTCATCGCTTCTCTGCAAAGAGGATAGGATCTGGTCCCTCCCTGTTTGTTCAGGTACCAGACAACTGACATGTTGTCTGAGTGAACAGCAATTACGCCCTGAGGGAGGTAATCGTGAAGGGCTTGAAGGGACAGGAGTACTGCCCTCATTTCTAGGATGTTGATGTGGAGAGGGGTCTCTTCCAGGTGCCATTTGCCTTGGACTGACCTGCCCAGGGAATGCCCCCCCCACCCCATCTGGGAGGCGTCCGTGGTCAAAGTGGCCGCTGGAGGAGGAAGAACAAAGGGTCGTCCCTGATCCAAATTGGAGGACACTAGCCACCAGCGAAGGTCCCGTTTGCAAGATTCTGTGATCCATATGAGATGATTGAGAGGGAGTTCCTGAAAGGACCACTGAGTTGAAAGAAGCCACTGGAGGATTCTCATGTGTAACCTTGCCAAGGGAACTAGCAGAACTGTGGCAGACATCGATCCCAATAGCTGTAGGACCATTCTGGCTGGGGCTTTGGACTTGGGGAGTAAGGCTCGAACCTGATTTTTGAATGGTCTGAATTCTGTCTGCAGGTAGATAGACCCGCATCTGGTTTGAATCTCTCTCTACCCCTATGAATCTTATTCTTTGAGATGGCCGCAACACAGACTTTGGCCAATTGAAGGTGATTCCAAGGGAATTGCCCAGTGATATTGTGGCTTGCAGGCTCCGTAGAAGTAGATGCTTGGAGGTGGCAGTTAGGAGCCAGTCGTCTAGGTACGGAAACACCTGGAATCCTAGACTTCTCAGGTGAGCAGTCACTACTGCCAAGCATTTGGTGAACACCCTGGGGGCTGTGGTGAGACCAAAGGGCAGCGCACGGAACTGAAAATGACTGCCTCCTAGGCTGAAGCGCAAGTGTCTCCTGGACGTTTGATGTATTCTGATATGATAATACGCGTCCTTGAGGTCTATGGAGCACATCCAAACACCTTTCTCCAACAATGGGAGAATGGTTTGTAAAGTGACCATCCGGAACTTGGACTTCTTGACTGAACGGTTTAGGTTGCTTAGGTCCAAAATGGGCCTCAAGTCCCCGGTCTTTTTTGGCACCAAAAAGAATCTTGAGTAAGTCCCTAATCCGATCTGGTCTGCGGGGACCGGTTGGATGACTCCTTTTTGCAGCAGCTTTGAAATTTCTGAGGCTGCGGTATCCCGTTGACTGGGTGGCGGGTCCGGGATTTTTTTGGACTGAGGGGGGGGGGCAACAGAATGGGATGGAGTAACCTCCGGCGATAATTCGAAGCACCCATCGGTCCTGAGTGATCCCTTCCCAGGCCTTCAGGTGCTTCGAAAAACGACCCCCGACTGGCTCCGGAGCAGCACAGTCGGGCAATCCCTCAGGGACTATGAAAGGCTGAAGAGCCACGAAAGGACTCGCTGTCTCCAGTGTTGCGAGGGCCTCTGCCGCCTCTGGGACAGTGTCTTCCTGATGAATTTCCCCCTCCTCTGCCTCTGGAGGGGGAACCTTCCTGCTGAGAGGGGTAAGCCTTCTGAGATCTACGGAACCACATCTTCCCTCCTCTTTTAGCCTTGGGATAAGGCCGAAAGGGAGTGGAAAATCGTGCCCCTACGGCAGTCAAGAGTCTTACCCTCCTGTTCACAGCGGGTAAGTGTGTCTTTTACCTTGGGCCCAAACAGGGAGGAGCCATCAAAGGGGGCGTCGGCAAATGAAGACTTGAAGGCCTCCGCGAAATGACACAGGCGGAGCCAGGCTTGCCTCCGTAGAGCAATGCCTGTACCCGCCGCTCTACTCGCCCCTTCGGCCGCATACGAAATGAGCCTCATGGACGAGTTTGAAATGGACGACATTGTAGCCAGCTGAGATCCAACCGTCTGGGCCAGCTCCTCAGGCAGGTTACCTAAGAGGGTATCGGATAGCTCCTTAATCAGATCCCTCTGAAATCTCGTAAAGTGCGTCAGGTAGTTCAAAGACCTCAGAGTAAAGGCCGCTGAACTAAGGGTGCGCTTACCGTACCGATCCATGCTCCTAGACTCCTTATTAGGAGGATGGACGGACGTAGAAGCCTCTGCTACATCTTGCTGGGTAGCAGATGCCACCACCATAGCATCCACAGCCACACCTTTCGTAAGGAACTCTCTGTCTGGGGGCGCCGAGAGAAATTTGTTTGGACGAGCGGGTACCGGTTCCACAGAGTCTGGTTTTCCCACGCCCTTCGACAGATCAAATCCAAGAGCTCGTCGAAGGGCGGAGACACCCAGGAGGCGGAGGGCTGAGCCCCGAAGGCCTTCAGGAACACCGACTCATCAGCAGAGGGAGGTTTGGACTGCCAGCCGCCTCGTTGTTTTAGGGCTTCCAGGATGTCTGCAAAGGAGACATCATCCGAGGACGACTTGGGGGACCCCTCTGCATCATCGAGATCGGTGTCAGATGTCAAAGACTCGTCAGGGGAGTCAACGTGCTTCTTCTTGCACATTCTCTTCCTGGGAGGTTCTTCCGAAGAGGCTTCAGAAGGACCTCCAGGAGGGGGAGAAACCCCAGTGGGGGTAACCTGAGGCCCAGGGGCTCCGCTGTCTACGGACAGGGGGACTGCCAACGACCCAGTCTCCAAATGTAGGGAAGGAGCTGGGGAAACTGTGGAGGTAGCCAATGAAGATTTGGCTAAAGCACTCCTCATAGCCCTGAAGGCGGGACCACCAGAATCCTGGGAGGGTCCCCCCTCCGTGGCCACGACAGTGGATGGTACTCCCACCGCCGACGCACCAAGAGGGAGACTTGGGACCGAAAGCATCAATCCCGAAGCCTCCCCCCCAGGGCCGAAGGAAGAAGTCCGTGCACTGAACTCCGACCCAAGAGCCGGAGTCGGAGCAAGGGTCGGGCCTGACCCTAACACCTCCACTGGTTCCACCAGCACCTGCTCCAACGGTGCCGAAGCTGTTGGAGGAGGAAGTACAGTAGGGGAGTGGACCATCGGCTCTGAAGCCAAATGGGCTGGAGCCGAAACCATCTTTTGGAACACCGGAGACCGGAAGAGTCGAAGGAGCACCCTGTCGATGTCCGAATCAGACATCTTGGATGATCTCGAGGATATCGATCGGGCCCGAACCAATTTCTCCATCGGCTCCGAAGGGCTCGGGGACCGGCTCCGAAAGGACTCAACAATTATCGGCTCCGAGGAAACCTTCAATGAAATTTCCCTCGGTGCCGATAAGGACTTCGGCTCCGAGGGGGAAGTGTCTGAGCCGATGACCCTTATCGGCTCCAATATCAGTGGAGCCGATGAGGGTGACCCGCCTCTCGATGCCCCAGACCTTGGCTCCGAAACCAGAGGGGTCGAGGCTGGAGGCATCGAGGCAGACCGTTCCGACCTCTGCTCCGAAGTCCGTGGAGCCGATGGAGAAGTCTGCTTAGTTTTCTTAGCCGTCGGTTCCGACTGACTGGTCGGAGCCGGCGCTTTCCTCTTTTTAGAAGGAGAAGGAGAGGAAGATAAAGCCTCCTTGAAGGAAGGCTTGATTAATCCTTTGAGGATTAATTTGTTTTTCCTCTCCTGGAGGACTCTGGAGGAAAACGCATGGCATACACTGCACGATTCCTGCAGATGTTTAGCGCCAAGACAATAGACGCACGAGGAGTGGTCATCCGTTATGGACATTTTGAAGCCACACCTCGTGCATTTTTTAAACCCGGAGGGTTTATGTTCTTTAGACATGTTCCTACAAAAAAAAGACAACAGCAGTAACTTAAGGGTTTGACACACAGGAACAAAACATGTATGCCACTAACTCAGAAAATATTTAAACTAAAGAACCTTTTTTTTTTTTTTTTTATATATATATATATATATATATATATATATATATATATATACACAAGATTGAGAAAAAAGGGGAAAAAAAGGAGGGTCAAGACCCTCCAACTCAAACGGGTACTTGACCCACACACAACCACTAAAGTAGTAGTAACCACAGGGGAAGGCCCCTCTAACTTAAACGGAACCTTCTCTGACAGGAAAAAATACGAAAATTTCAATCAAACTGCTAGAAAACACTCGTACACAAAGAAGAGCCGTTAAAACAGCTTTTGGGTTTAAATGAAGCAAATACTGACAAGAAAAAAGCCTAATATATAGTACTTAGCCCAGCCAATGTTGAGACCACGTCCAAGCTCTGTAAGCGGCAAACGAGATCTGGGGGATTAGTGGTGGTGCATCCTGGGACAAAGATAGCTCAGCCAATTAGAGGCCTCGCTCTATAGCATAAGCGTGCCAAGTCGGAGCCGAGGGATCGGCTCTGAGCCCATCAGTCAGAATGTAGGCGAGATAGGATCACATAACATCTGCTTTTTCTAAGCATCTATCAACAAATATAGCCATGGACTCGGTTTTACTCCCACCATTGCTGGAGCCTTCCTGTGTCCTGACAGACCGCTCTTCAAACTATATGGAGATATACAGAGCTGAGTATATTTTTCTGGCACTTCAGAGTTGTGTACTGGTAATTGTTGTTTGACTAATTTTATATCATTACTGGCTGACTTCAGAGTTGTGCACTGTTATTTTTGCTTCACTGTATATACAGTTTTTCAGATATCTGCTGAAGGTGTTGGTTTTCCCATACCCACCCACCCACCCTCCCTATTCCTGTGTTGTTTAAATTTGGAGGCTTTTGCAGTTGCCCATCCGCACTGTTTGGTCTAACATTGCTACATACTCAAGTGTGCTAGCTTGCACTGCATTTGAATTGTTTTGACTGCTGTTTTAGCTACTTTTCTGTATATATATATATATATATATATATATATATATATATATATATATATAAACTTTCCTGTAATTAGTGCAGTCCAGATTCAGATTTGCTGTATTCAGGACTGCATGTAAGCTTCTGAGCCCCCCCCCCCCAAGCTTTCTGTGTTGGAGGGAAGCCTTCTAGCTTATCAGTGGGAGTAGTAAGCACTAGGTAACCTATCTACCACACAAGGAGTGGCTCTGGCCCAGAAATTGTAGTCATTGTCCGTTGGGCAGTTTTTCCACCTCTCTCAACTTTCTGATTTAAAAGCCCGCATTTGCACTTGTTTCCCCCCTTTCCTGTAACTAGTTCAATCCAGATACAGATTCTTAGTTTTAGCACTTGAATTTGCTTATTCATGATCAGCACTTGTTCAGAACTTGTAAGCACTAAACAACCTACTAATTACTAAAGCACGCAACCTTCCTCATTACCTTGAGAAAAACAGTTTTGGTACTTACTTTCCTCACTTGCATAGAGAAAAACAGCTCTTGTACTCACTTTCCTCACTTATCTAGAGGAAAATAGTTTTTTATTCAGGCATGTCCAAGTGTCAGCTCCCAGTGTTCTCTCCTGTCTATCTGATGAATCTGGGCATCTTGGGGCAATGTAGAAATTGCCTCATGTACACAGACAACCCTCTCCTCCTACCACCCAACACTACAACCTGTGAGAGATGCACTTATCTAGCCAAACTGGAGGTAAAGCTCTCTCCAATCAAGACTGAACTTGACAGTCAAGAGGAGAAGGTAAACACTAGCACCACACCACACCACACCACACTCATCACATAGTCTCACTAAATCTACACCACCAAAATCCACACATAGAAACACAAAAACATTCACGAAGGCTCTCGATAATAATCTGTTCAAGCAACAGAGACCTCCAAAGCAGAAATGCAAGCAACCTCCATCCCCCAACACAACCCAAATGACACACAGCCCGCAGACTCAGTGTGCCACTCAACCACAGCCAATAAGGCAAAACAACGTACCCAACACACTAGTCACAGGTGACTCTATAGTCAGGCACACTGATGTCCCACTCACCAGGTTAAACAAGGAGAAGGTTACTGTCAGCTGCCTGTTGGGTGCCAGGATCCGCCACACACTCAGGTCACTCCACAACAAGTACAAATATGACTCTGTCATTGTCCATGTTGGTGTGAACGGCCTGAGAAGTACCTCCCTGGACTACATGAAAAGAGACATGGAAGAGCTCTCCAATTTTGTAGACCAGGCAGGTATGACCATAGCCCTGAGCAGCATTCTGCCATCACCCAGAATGATGCCGCAGTACAGGGACAAAATTATTGACTTCAACAATTGGCTAAGCTTCCGGTGCCATTCTAAAGGGATCCAGTATCTGTCTGCCTGGGATGACATGGTCGACAGACCACGATGCTTTGCCAGAGATGGCCTGCACCTGTCACCCCTGGGATTCCAGATACTGGCTAAGGTACTTGGCGCCCCTATAGTGCCTTTTGTTAGGCAAGGTTCAAATGACAAATTCAACACCGTAACAGGAATAGGCAAGCAAAAACTGAGGGTGATGCTACTCAATGCTAGAAGTCTAAATCTCAAAATGCACTCACTCGAGGCACTCCTTAAAATGGAGAACATCGATATCTGTGCAGTGACTGAGACCTGGTTCAAGGCTCCAGAGAGCACCCCTGCACTACCAGGCTATAACTCATACCACACTTTTCGGCCATGTAATCTGGACCGGAACACCAAAGGCAGAGGTGTGTCCATATTCATTAAGGATATCCACACCTCCAGGCTAGTTGCTCAGCATAATGCAGCCGAGGTTATACAAGTGCAACTAACTCTGGGCAAAACTGCAATCCAAATTGTAGCTTGCTACAGACACCCACCATGCCCCAGGATTCCCACTCCTCTTTTCTTGATGTACTGGAAAATATTAGGGTTCAACCAAACACCCTAATAATGGGCAATTTCAACTACCCCACCATTAACTGGGAAAACTACTCATGTACTAACTCCTTCGCTCAACTCTTTCTGAAATTCATAAACTCCAATGCCCTGGATCAAGTTATCCACACCCCCACCAGGGGCAACAATATCCTAGATCTAGTCATTATCAACATGAGTGACCGGTGTTCCACACCTGAAGTCAACGCCTCATTGGTCCAATCCGATCATAAGCTAATTACCCTAGATATCCACATCCTGCCCCCACCCCCCATTAAGGAAACCGTGGTAAAAAATTTCTCCAAAGCCAACTTCATGCTTCTTAAGACAGAAGTGGTGAACTTCATGACACTCATGCAGATGGGCAATACAGTTATGACTACTGAATCCTACACAATTGCACTTTATAAGCACTTACATGAGTGCATGTATCGTGCTACCCCAAACAGAACCAAGACGCTATCCTCCAAAAAAAGGAAGCCAATCTGGTGGTCCCCTGCTATAAACAAACTGTACAACAGAAGGAAGAAACTGTTGCAAAAGAGAGTAAAATCCCATGAGTGGAGGAGCTCCCTGGTCAGCCTCAGTAAGAAACTGCGATCCCCGATAAAATCCTCCAAAGCAAGTTATGAAGACAAAATTGCCACTGATTCTAAAGACAACCACAAAGCATTCTATAGCTATGTAAAGAATCTCAATGGCAACACTCAGATCTGCTCTAAGTTACAGCATAATGGCACTAAATATACAGACCCAACTGATACTGCCAACATCCTGGCAGATAGGTTCAGTTCAGTGCTAAATTTACCCCCCCCCCTCACCCCTTAAAGAGCTCATCTCTATACAGGAAGAATGCAAATTTCCTGTAATCATGGCTGCACAGGTAAAAACCACACTCACCAAAGCCAAGAACACAGCATCGATGGGACCAGACAACATCCCAGGCTGCGTTCTACACGAACTACAGAACAAACTGGCACACCACCCAAGTACCATGTTCAATCATAGCCTCACCTCAGGCATTGTGCCTGCTGAATGGCGCACAGCGACGGTTATCCCACTCCACAAGGGGGGAGCCACCACGGACCCCGGGAACTACCGCCCCATTAGCCTGACGAGCCTGGTCTGCAAGGCCATGGAACGTACCATCATGGAACTTATAAACAACAACATTGGTAATCTCCAAACTCTGGACCCCACCCAGTTCGGGTTTGTAAAAGGCAGATCATGTCTCCTAAACCTGACAGACTTCTTTGAAGCGGTCACCAAAGCCGTAGACAAGGGTAAGGTGGTTCACACAGCCTATCTTGATCTTGCCAAGACTTTCAACACCATCCCCCACTCTGGAATTATAGATAAACTCACTAAACTAGGTATAAATTCCTATGTCACAAGATGGGTTGCCAATGGCTCACTGACAGAACCCACACTGTGAAAGTAGCAGACTCCAGATCCGACTTCAGACCAGTGACAAGTGGAGTACCACAGGGTTCAGTCCTGGGTCCTCTCCTGTTTGGTATCTACTTCTCTGAAGTACAGGCTAACACAGAAAGTCTTTGGCTAACGAAGTTCGCAGATGACTGCAAACTAGGAGCCATAATCAAAACTCCTAACGATGTGGACATTCTACAAAAGGGCCTCACTGAGACAGATGCCTGGTGTCAAAGCCATGGCCTCAAGCTCAACGCCAAAAAGTGCATTGTCATCCCCTTTGGTAAAAACTCTGTACCCATGAACTACAATATAGGTGGAAGTATACTTAACACCAAAAGTGTGATAAGAGACCTTGGGACACAGGTGGACAGCAGTCTCTCCTTTGATAATCACATCGTCACAGTAGTCAGGAAATCCTTCTATGTGGCACATCTCATCACAAAAGGTTTCTCATCCAGAAAAAAAAGGTCATTTTTTCCCCTCTACTCATCACTCATTAGACCCATTATAGAGTACAACGCCCCTTTTGGTATGTACCTCACAAGACATCTACAACAACTGGAAAGGCCGCAGAAACACCTCACAAAGAGGATTACCAGCCTCAAACAGATGCCCTATGCAGACCGTCTCAAAAAACTCCAGCTTTACTCCGTCGCATATCGCCTACTCAGAGGTGAACTCTGCCTAACATACAAAGCTATGTCAAACCCAGAGCTGTTGGACATGCTCCACTTAAAGAAATCCCAATCCCTCCAAGCTACACTCTAGGGACCTAAACCTTGTTACCACAATAAACAGAACATGCCGGAGGGATAGATTCCTGCCCCAGAGACTTCCCATACTCTGGAATAAACTACCTATCTATATCAAACAAAGCTCCTCATTAGCACTCAAGAAAAATCTTGATGATTGGATGGGAAATAGGAAATTCACCCTGGGAATCACCTCTGCGGCTCTGCTTGACAGTGGCACAGGAAAATAATTTTCTTGGGTGGCAAAAGCCAGGGTACCTTTCTGGCTGGGCTTGTATAGGCCCCAGGGCCGATAGCCTAGTATCTACCTACGAACCTATGAACCACTCGCCACTATAGGCCTAAACCTTGGCTTATCCAATGTACCTTGGGAAGGCCAAAAAACCTTCCCAAGCCAGGCTTCTTAATACAAAAGAACGCAATCAATTCATTATTAATTATTCCTTCAACTGCCCATTCTTCAATTAATGAATCAATAAAATTATAACTTTTATCAATTTCACTTAAACATACATACACTGTCCATTAAACAAAGTACTGCATAAACAGCACACTACAATCATGTCAGAAACCCCTACAAACAAGTTTTAGTCTAAAAGATAAAAAAACGAATAGGTAAGTTGTCACACAGTTAGCACAAGCACTAACACTCTCCAGATATTCCTGGCCAAATAAAATACTTCCTGATATTAAACTTCATCATAAAATGCACAAAATTTACAGGAGTAGTACATTTTCTCACAAAAATCGCCCCCAAATTAGCTACAGCTAAAACTAGAGGTCTCTGACACGAAACCTCTAATATTAGCAAGGTACTGTTTCTTAAAGGTGCAATACTGATAAACCCCCAAAATAAAATAAACATTTTTAAAGGGCAATATTATGTGTGAAGGGTTCCACATGGGGGACTTATCTGACAGAATAGTAGTTGAAGGCTAGCTGCTGCTCCTCTGAAGCCTCTGAGATACTGATTCACAAGGCTGCAAGAAAATACCTAAGATTATTCACTCACACTGCTTATTTCGCCTCAGGGCAGCTCAATCAACAGACAAGAGTGAAGGCATGGGAAGGAGCCATAGCTTTTGGAAGCAGGACAGTTGCTGTGTCTGGTTCTTATTAGATGACCGAAGATGCATTCTATCGAATGCGTTTTGGTCAAACTTAAAACAACGGAAAGGCAAAATAGCGAAGCGGCTTTTAAGCGAATTCTTTCCCAGGGAAAGAATTTGCTTGGCCGCTTCAGTTACTTTGCCATTTTCGGCACTGTAGTGCGATCTCGGAGTTGGTATATTTAAGTGGGGGGGGGGGGCATTCTTTCAATTTGTTTTTTCTTTTTTTTTGGACTAGCGATTTTTTTCCCTTGGAAAAAAATCGCTGTTCTGAGCTTTCGAGATTGTAAGCTTTCACTTACTTGGGGTCGATTATTCATCGTTCGCTTTTTTAAGCATCCGATGATATAATATAGACCTGCTGTTTTGTACAATACAACTCATGTAGCCTAAGGGCTTTTGCAGCAGTAAGAATGACAAACACTGAATCTTTTGGTTAAACTGCTTTTAGCTGCAGCTTAGTAGGTTGTCTTAGAAATCTTCCATCTGTACTGTAGTTTATCACCTAGTCTCAAAATCAGGACAAGAACTAAAAGAAAAAAACTCCTTACATCAAAATCATCCTCTTCCAGTTGGGGATATAGTTTGAATTTTGAATTAAATACACCAACCTTATTTTAGTAGCAGTACCATAGCATCAAAGGCCCTGTTCTCTTTTCTCCAATGGAAAGGTCAAGTTCTCTCCTGCTAACTTTGGTCTTTTGTCCTCCATGATAAATTTAGTTATTCATCTTTAGAAGATTTTCCAGTTTTGCTCCTCCTGACTAAAAATAAAAGCCTAGCCAAAGAATAACATTAAAGGAACTATAGAAATCTCGACTGCCTGGATTTTTTTTTTTGGTCCAGGTCCATTATCATGGTTTTCCATCTTTCGATTAACTTTACAGTTCTTTCCCTTGTACTATCCCATGTTCAAAGAACAAATTTGCCACCCTCGTAGCTAACTACACACCCAAACTTCTCTCTGGAGATCCCAGAAGAATGGAAATTCATGAACCAAGCTGCAAATGGGGGAATAATTTATATTTACACTCTAGCTTTATTCTCAAATAAAGCCAAAGACCTACACAAACAATCTCAGCAAGCTGAATCTCTCTCTCAGGATTAGTAAGATAGACAATCAAATACTACAAAATTTCTAGGAGTACACATTTCAGAGGATGTCTCTTGGACTGTGAATATTGGTCAGTTGGTCAAAAAGGCCCATCAACGTCTCTACTTTCTGAGAAGGCTCAAAAGAGAAAAGCTCTCATTTATGGTTCTCTCCACCTTCTACAGAGGAGCTACTGAGAGCTTTTTCACCTGTAACCTCACTGTTTGGTTTGGGAACTATACAGTAGCTGGAAAGAAGAAACTACAGAGAGTGGTGACAGAGTTGCTGAGAAAATCATGGGCACAGCTATTCACAGCAAGAAGCCTTAAAAAGAGCCCACAAAATACTTAATGACTCCTCGCACCCCGCACACGGCTGGTTTACTCAACTGCCATCTGGTAGGCTCGGACACCAGCTCTAGTGACTCCACCACAAATGTTTTTTGGAATGTGCAACATTTATTTATTGACTTATACATTTACATTCAAATGTAATTGCCTGTTACTTGCTTTATGTAATAATACATAAAGAGTGACAATTTTTGTTCATGTGCAATAACCAATCTTACCTGTCATGCTGCTACTGTACAATATTTACATGAGTACATACGGGGGTTAGCTTTTTTCTTACGTTCTTGGGTCATAGTCATTGGTCTTCAATTCCTTTACTTGTTATGTCTTAATGTTGTATTTGTTGTATCCTGTGCTTCTTCTGTACTCTCATGGTGAGCGGATACTCATAATTTTGTTTAGGTTTAACACATGTGTAGTCCTAAATGACAATAAAGTTTATTTTTGAATCAAATAATCTGTAAACAAGGCTAACTTTTCCTCCTTATCATATTAATTCCACCCTTTGAACTCCCCCTTCCTGTATATTTTGGGCTAATGCCTCCAAATAAATGCTAACAGAGGAGAAAGGGGACAGCTTTGGTGAGTTCCCTTCTCCATTTTAAAGTCTTCAGTTAACATCCCATTTATTTTAAGTGTTGTCCTAAAATCTCTACAGAGTTCTTGAATCAAGAAAATCGGGTCCCTGGTGAATCCCAATCTACTCATCCCCAGCCAAAAATAATCTCACTTGACTCAAATACACATTTTATCCACGTCCAAATTTATCAGCAATAATGGATTTTCCCCTGCTTTCTGCCTCCACGTATATTAAGTGGGTTTTGACCATATCACCATATGTTTACCTATCCTGTACAAAATTCACACCAATCCAAATTCACTATTTTAGGTAGCAATTTAGCTAGTCTCTTAATTATAATCACATCACTGACCTTGCACTCATGGTTAAGCATTGAATAGAGTGGCATGCACGCGCGCGCGTGTGTGTATCTCCACAAACACACAGACAGACAGAGACACACACACACACACAGACGCAGACACACACACACAGACACAGACAGGCACACACTGACACACACAGACACATTTTTTAAAAGCAATGAAATGGCAATGGAAGAAATCCACATCTGAACATTATGCCAACAAACGAGATCTAGGTTATCGCCACACGCAAAGGTAGTATTCGGAAAATAATTCTTAAAACAGGCTTGAGGCTGGAGGACTAATTCTGACTGTTCAAAGCCCAATCAGTTGGATGGGGCAGACTGAATGAAAAGGATCCACAGATAAAAGTTTGGCAATAACCCAAACCAAAAATCTCTTTTCCCCTTAAATCAAATATAGGGGTAAGTGATCTAAAGGATGTCAACAACAGATAAGAAGTACTTAATTTTGTCCCCTTCATGAACAAAATAATTTCTCTGGACCACTGCATTTCAGAATTTCTATGAATCTATATTCACATTTATTTGTCCTCGCCTGTTAGCTCTCCCCAAGAGCAAACTGTGTGATGGACAGAACCATGCTGCATACATTCCATTCCTCCTTATATCCATCCAGGTGTTGCTCACTTTTTGCTACACAGGGTATCTTACTCCCAGTCTCTATTATGAGGGAAGGGGGGAGGCTACTGATGAAATGCATCTGCTCAATGTCATAAGCTGCCTTTCAGCATTTAGATCAAAACCACTCTTGCTGACTCTTCAGATTGCCAGAGTTTGTTCAAGAACTTAGGTTAACAGTGTCAGAGAAGCTTCTCTGCTTACGCACTAAATGGCAGACATTACTTATTTATACTCTTTGATAAATGTGTGATCCCAATGAATAAATGCTGTGCCTTGCCAGAAAGGCGCAAGAAACTTAATCAACTACACATTTAGTGCACATATATGCAAATATCAACAGACAATAAAAATGTACATATGTTTATAAAGTGCACCAGTTTTTGTTGTAATCCCGGCCTTATTATGCTTGAAACTTCTCATACCCATAGCAATGGCTGTTTTTCCAGTGCCAGGCTGTCCAGCAATTAGTACTGCTCTGCCAGAGATCTTCCCTTCTTTTATCATCTCTAAGATTACACCAGCAGCTCGACGGGCTGCAAGCTGACCCACCATCCCTTGGGAAACCTAAGCAATGGAAGAGAAAATATAAGGCATTACTGACACAACATACTACTGTAGTAGACTTTTCTTAAAATCCATTTTATCAAAACACGTACTCAACAGAAAATAGGATACAAGAAAGGATGGAGCAAATACCACTACCAGGCCATGTTAATGCCGCAAAATTTAAAGGCACGTGTCAAAGGATAAATCTGTGCTATCAATTTCCCTTCAGCAAGTCTTTATTAAATTTGCCATCAGTCAAGGAGGATAGGTTTGCCATCTGAACGATACAGAAAACAACAAACTAACCATCCTCCAAAACAAAAGACACACTAGAAAAGAATGACAGCGTTGTAAGACATTACTCCAGAAAAGAAAACATGTGGAGCATAACCCGAACCAGAACTGAAGATGTACAAAACAAGAAAATGTGTGAAGTTTGAGACAGCTGGTTAGAAGTCGAACAAGAAACAAAAACAAAGTGCAAGTAAATTCAGAAGGGAATTATGGAGGGAAGTGGCTGGCCCAAATCCAATATAGGTACTTAAGTGTTACATCTTGCAGACCTAGGCAACAAAACACCTTATAGCGAACGCTGTTAATACCTAGGACAGTGAACTGCTGTTGATGTGTTTTAAAAAGTCAATCTGCAGACAAGAGGCTCCTAATTCTCTTTGAAAGAATGACATTGGTATTATACAAAATGGAAGCTTACCACACAAAAGTCTTGCAGCAACAGGGAGCTTGAGTGCCGAATTAAGCACCCTTAAGTAAACAATGTCTCATCTGAAAGCTACAGTTGCTTCTTCAAATAATGAATTTGAAGATCTAAGAAAGCCATGTTGATAAAACTGGCAGGAAGTTGGATGATTTGGAAAAGCACTCGAGATGCACCAGTATGGGAGTAAAAGGCATCCCAAATGAGTCAACAAAGATTTGCACCCCAATTTCAAGCACCTACTTGAATCAGTAAATACAACTACCTGGGTATGTGAATTCAGTCATAGAAAGAATTCACAGAACGGGTCCTCCCAGGAAGAACATGTCTGCCCCCAAATAAAATGAATGCCTTTCAATTAGTCTGCATTAAGAGACTGGCTACTGCAACACAGCTGAACAAACAAAATCAAATAGGCTAAGAATACCTTGTACTATGTAGCAGAATTCTCACAAATCCTTTATGCTCAGAGAGAAGATCTTATCCCATATAAGGATAAGCTCACAGGTTTGGGCTATAAAAAAAGTTTTGTTCTTACCATAATGTTCTGTGTTGTCCATCTTCATTTCATTAACCTGTGGGAAAACAGTTCCGAGGCTTGGAACCGACTGGCTGCCTTCTTCTTGCTCGAGACACCTGACTTGAGATCGTTCTCCTTACCCATAATGCCTCACTCCCCCTTAGTACCTCAGATCGAGTTTGCCAAAAAGAACATAACTGCTATCAAGCAATAGCTGTATTATAAAAAATTACACAGATCAAATGTGTATATAGCACACAAATAACATCCGGAACTCAACCAAAGGAATAAAGATTCCTTGTAACTTCTACTAGGCTTCTCAAAGAACTGGATGGGGGAAGGGGCGGAAAGGTTAATGGAATGAAGACGGGCAACACAGAAGGAACTTTATGGTAAATACATAATTTTTTTATCTGATGTTGTCCACTTCATTTCATTAACCTTTAGGACAAAGTCCCCAGCTACTATAATCCAGGGTGGCCATCAAGGGAGGATTTTCCGGAGTACAAAATAACCAAAGGCACTTCTACTCCTGGACATGATGTCCAATTTGTAATGCGTAACAAAAGTATGGGGCTTTGACCAAGTAGCAGCAGCACAAATGTCTTCAATAGAAATTCTAGACCAAAATGCCTGACGCGTGGCCATGGACCTTGCAGAATGAGCCTTTACCGGGCCTGATAAAGGAATACCCTTGAAAGAATAAATAAACATAATACATGCTTTCAACCATCTCACCAAAGTAACTTTAGTAACTGCTCCACCTTTCTTAGCATTCCAAAAAGAAAAGCAGCTGATCACACTTCCTGAAAGGCTTGGCTCTATAGATATAAAAACAAAGCTGCCTATGAACATGAAGCAGATATAAAGTGTACTTTCCCTTGTTTTGATACTCCGGAAAAAAGAATGGAAGATTGACTGATTGATTAATGTTACTCTCTTTAGCTACCTTGGGTAAAAAGGAAGGATTAGTATGCAGGGTTACTCTGTTTTTATGGAAAATCAAATATGGAAATTTTGCAGAAAGGACTTGAACCTCGGACAGTCTCCTGGCAGAAGTAATGGCTACTAGAAACAGTCTTCTAGGAAAGAAATTTCAAATCCACAGTGGCTGAGGGTTCAAAAGGGGATGGACTAAAGCTTGCAGAATCGTAGTAAGCTCCCTTGGGGGAGTAGGATACTTGACTGGTAGCCGGAGCAGAAAAGTGCCCCGGAGAAAAGCTTTACACACTTTTGAAGACGCAAGAGATAAGGACTTAAAACCAAAGTGAAAGCTGGAAATAGCAGCTAGATGAACTTTTACAGTAAAGTAGCTAGCACCATCCTTGAGAAGGGAAGCCAAAAAGTCTAATACAACTGACAACAGGGCTGAAAATCTATCCATTTTTGTTCAGCCCAAAAGGAAAACCTCTTCCATTTGCTCTTGTAAATTTTTCACATGGAAGCTCAATGGGACAAAATCGATATTTCTTGAACAGGGGAAGAAAGCCTGGGAGAGCTAGCCATCATCAGTAGTGGAAAAACCATGCAGTTAATTTCAGGCCCTGAATGCCCGGATGTGGATGCCCTGACAGATGAGACAGCAGATCTGAACTCGGATCCAACTTTATCTGGGGGCAAACCAGGTGAGACCAAAGAAATGTGACCCAGGTTTGTCGAGGCCAAAAAAGAGCAATGTGAATTACTTTGCTTTGTAACCAGAGAGCTTTCTGTAGGAACTTGGGAATCAAGGGAAGAGGGGAAAAGGCATAGAGTAGACCGGAGGGCCAAGCATGAACAAAAGCGTCCCTGGGGGACTGTCCCTGAAGAGGGATCAAGGCAAATACCAGCTGCATTTGTTGTCAAAAGGGGTCACAAAGAGATGACAGGAGGAATGACTGCATTTATGGAAGATCTTGTCTGCCATGGACTAATTCAGGCACCACTCAAGAGGCATCAGTAACACTTGGTTGAGCCTGTCGGCTAGAATGGTGGACTGATCCGAAATGTGAATTACTATCAAAAAGCGGTTGGAGCAATTCGCCCACTGACACACCCTCATCGCTTCTTGACATGGTCAGTCCCCATTTATCGATATACCAAACCACTGACATGTTGTCCGTTTGGACTGCAATAGTTCCCCAAAGAAGAAAGCTGTCTAGTTCCTGCAATACTAGAAGAACCACTCTCATCTCGAGTACACTGATATGCAATTTGGTCTCCAGGACAGTCCTCATGCCTTGGACTGTCCGGCCCACACAATGCCCCCCCCCCCCAAATGGGAGGCATCCGTGGTCAATGTAGCGACTGGGGAGGGAAGAACTAATGGGCATCCTTGAGTGATTTCCTGGGAATGAACTACCAAAGTAGAGACTCTTTGCACACACGAGACAGGATGAGGAGAAGATTCAAAGGATTCCTGAGAAGCGACCACTGTACTGCCAAGGTCCACTGAAGTATTTGCATGTGGAAGTGTCCCATTGAAAGGAGGGTTATGGTTGCTGCCATAGAACCTAATGCCCTGAGAACTAAGGAGGCCAGGAATTTTGAAGCAGTCAAGTTCTGACTGACGGCAAACTTTAGATTTGATACCCTGTCCATTGTAAGGTAAGCATAGAACATCCTTGTGTCTAGATTGGCCCCTATGAAGTCTATGTCTTGTACTGGATCCAACTGTGACATCTGTAAGTTGACTGTTATGCTCAGGGTTGAAGTTAAGCTGAGGAAGTAATCCCTGGCCTGAGGAAGTAGATGCCTAGTTGGGGCCGTCAGGAGCCAGTCGTCCAGATATGGAAATACCTGATAAGCTTTCAGTCGGAGATGAGCTGCAACTACTGCTAGATGTTTGGTGCACACCCTGAGGGTTGTTGTGAGACCAAACAGAAGTGCCCAGAACTGGTAGTGACTGGCTCCCAGCTTCAAACACAGAAAAGGCCTGCAGTGCCTGTCCATGTTGATATAGTAGTATGCATCCTTGAGATCTATAGAGCACATCCAATCGCCCACCTTTAGGAGAGGTAAGATGGATTAAATTGTGACCATTCCGAACTTTGTGTGGTTTACCAACTTCTTCAGGGAGGTCAGATCTAAGCTAGGTCACAGGACCCATGTTTTTTTGGTTACTAAAAAGAATCTGGAGTAAACGCCCAATCCAACTTGATCAGGGGACACCTCCTGGATGACTTTTTTGCATAAAGTTTCTTATTTCCTGGGCCGCGTCCTCCCTCTGACTGGCTGGAACATCGGGGAGGTGAAACTTCTGTTTGGGAATGTTGGAAAAAGGAATGAAATATTCTCTTAGGTTCATAGGTTCATAGGTTCATACTAGGCTATCTGCCCGAGGGCATTTACAAGCCTAGCCCATAGTTTTGTGGCTTACGCCACCCCTTTAGTATGGGGAACTATACCCATTATTTTGCTGTGCCTCTGTCGAGCAGTGACACTGAGGTAATCCCTGGGGTATATCTGCGATCTCCCATCCATTGGTCAAGATTTCTCTTGAACAAGGCCAGCGAGGTGCTCTGCCTCACAAATACCGGGATTTTATTCCACAGCATAGGGAGTCTTTGGGTGATGAATCTATCCCTCCAGCACGTCCTATTAATAGCCGTGTCGAGGTTTAAGTCTCCGCCCTTGTGGCTCAGACAGATCAAGATATTTCGAGGTGAAGCATATTCATGAAATCTGGGTTTGACATGGCCTGGAATGATAGGCAAAGGTCAGCGCTGAGCAAGCGGTGCGACTGAATAGAGCTGGAGTTCTTTCAGTCGGGCAGCATAGGACAGATGTTTGAGACCCTTTATCCTTTTGGTGAGGAACTTTGTGGCCTCTCCAGCTGCTGCAAGTGTCGGGTCAGATACATTCGAATGGGGCATTGTACTCAATCATTGGTCTGATGAGTGATGAGTATAGGGAGACTATGACCTCCCTTGATCTAGATGAGAATCCCTTCATGATAAGGTGGGCAATGTAGAAGGTCTTCCTAACTACTTTAGCTACATGGGTGTCAAATGACAGACTACTATCAACCTGGGTCCCCAGGTCCCTGATAACTACTTCTGTGCTCAGTGGATTGCCACCTATTTGGTAGCTAGGGGTAACCTTGTTTTTCCCGAAGGGTATGACTATGCATTTTTTGGCATTTAACTTTAGGCCATGGCTCTGGCACCAGTTATCCGTTTCTGTGAGACCCTTCTGAAGGATATCTGTGTCAGATGTGTTTTCTACTATGGCCCAGTCTGCAGTCATCTGCAAACTTTGTCAGCCATAACCCTCCTGTGTTTGCTTGTACTTTGGAAAAGTAGATGCCAAACAAGAGTGGGCCCAGGACTGAGCCCTGTGGTACACCACTTGTGACAGGCTTTGAGTCTGACATGGCGCCAGCAACTCTGACCCTGTGGGTTCTGTCAGTCAGCCAGTTTGCAACCCATCTTGTGATGTATGGGTTAACATTTAAGCTGATGAGTTTTTCAATGATACCCGAGTGGGGTATTGTATCGAAGGCCTTCGCCAGATCGAGGTAGGCTGTATGGACTGCCTTTCCCTCATCAATGGCTTTGGTGACTGTTTCAAAAAGTCAACCAAGTTTAGAAGGCATGATCTGCCTTTGACAAAGCCAAACTGGGATGGATCCAAAGTCTGCAAATTCCCTATGTCTTTATTTATGAGGTCCATTATGATCCTCTCCATGGCTTTGCAGATAAGGCTTGTCAAGCTAATGGGCGGTAATTTCCAGGGTCGGTGGAGGCACCGCCTTTGTGAAGTGGGACCACAGTTGCAGTGCGCCACTCCTGGGTGCGTATCCAGAGGTAAGACTATGATTAAACAGCTGTCCTAGCTGTGGGTTTAATTCCTCGTTGAGTTCGTGGAGCACACAGCCGGGGACACCATCAGGTCCCATGGATGCTGTGTTTTTGCTTTGGAGAGAGCAGTTCTCACTTGGGCGTTGGAGATGTTTGGGGGCTGCAATCGCTTGGTATAGATATCTCTCCTTTTGGGGAGGGGAGAAGTTTGCACTGAACCTGTCAGCCAGTATGTTGGCAATGTCTGTAGGATCAGTAATCTTCACATCATTTTGAACTAGTTCTGAGCATATCTGGGAGTTTCCTCCCAGGTTTCTAACATAGCTAAAGAAGGCCTTATGATTGTCTTTTGAGTCTTTAGCTATTTTTCTCTCAAAATTTGCTTTGGATGATTTTATGAGAGCTCTTAGTTTTTTACTTATAGTGATCAAGGGTGTCTTACCTTTTAAGGATTTTACTCTATCTTGTAGTAGCTTCCTCCTTTTGTTGTAGAGTTTGTTTATGGCTGGGGTCCACCAGACTGGACGCTTGCCTTTGGTACAAAGAGTCTTTGTTTTGCTTGGGATTGCCTTATCCATGCAGTCCTGCAGGTGCTGGTAGAAGGCATTTGTAAGTGATTCAGCGGCTTGAGTACTGTTTTCCGCCAGCTCGGGGGCCTTAAAGGAGACCACACTAGTCTTTAGAAGTGTGAAGTCGGCTTTCGAGAAGTTCTTTACTGTGGTCTTTTTTATTTCAGGTGGGGTGGGATGAGGACCTCCAGCGAGATTAGTTTGTGATCTGATCTCACCAGTGAGGGGTATACTTCGGTGTTGAACATTGTGCTCCCATGTTCGTGATGATGAGATCAAGTATGTTTTCTCCTCTTGTGGGGATGGTGACTAGTTGTTCCATGGCATTTGAGTTTATGAATTCCAGGAACTTTTGGGCTAGGGTGTTTGGGCTTGAGTAGTGTTCCCAGTCTATATTAGGGTAATTGAAGTCACCTAGTATGATGGTGTTTGGTGATACATTTATCCCTCTAGTGTTTTCAGGAAGGCCATGTGAGGTTCCTGAGTTTGTGAGGGTGGCCTGTAACATGCTACAATTTGCAGAGCAGTCTTGCCTATGGTTAATTGCACCTGGATGGTCTCCGATGCATCGTGCGTTGCCACCAGTCTTGAGGTGTGGGTGTCCTTGATGAATATGGATACCCCCTCCTTTCTTGGTATTGTCCGGATTTTGGGGCGAACGCATGATAAGAGGTAAAACCTGATAGTGCTGGGGTGCTCTCAGGAGCCTTGAACCAGGTTTCTGTCACTGCACAGACATCGATGTTCTCCATACTGAGAAGGGCCTCGAGTGCGTGCATTTTGAGATTTAGACTTCTGGCATTGAGCAGCATTACCCTTAGTTTTTCCTTTTTGTGTTCTAGGGTGGTAGGTTTAGAATTTGAGCCTTGCCTAAAAAGGCACTATGGGGTGGCAAGAGCCTTTGCCAATATCCGAATCCCAGGGTGACAGGTGCAAGCCGTCCCTTGCGAAGCAGCGTGGCTTGTCCAGCATGTCATCCCAGGCAGACAGACATTGGATCCCCTTTGAATGACACCAGAGTTTAAGCCAATTGTTAAAGCTGATCATCTTATCTCTGTATTGTGGCATCATTCTTGGTGAAGGTAGGATACTGCTCAAGGTCAGGGTCATACCTGCCTGGGCTACATAATCAGAGAGCTCCTCAATGTCTCTTTTCATGTAGTCCAAGGAGGTACGTCTCAGGTCGTTTACACCAGCGTGGACAATGACTGAGTCGTATTTGTACCTGCTGTTGAGAGACCTGAGTGCTTGCGTTATGTGGCGGATTCTAGCGCCCGACAGGCAGCTTACTGTGACCTTCTCCTTACTCAGTCTGGTGAGCGGGACGTCAGTGTGTCTGACTATGGAGTCACCAATGACTAGTGTGTCTGGCATTGTGTTTGGCCTTAAGGGCTGTGACTGTTTGACACTCTGACTGTGAGGTCTATGTGTTGCAGGTGTTGTGTTCTGAGGTGGTGGTTGTTTGGGTGTCTGCTTTGGTGGCCTCTGCTGTTTTGGTAGATTTTGATCAGAGCCGAGTATGTCTTTGTGTGTTTATGTGTATGATTTGAGGTTGTGATGGTACTATGTGAGACTGGGTCTATAGTGTGTGTGGTAACCTTCTCCTCCTGACTGGTCTTGCCAGTCCTA
Organism: Protopterus annectens; assembly: GCF_019279795.1. Lineage (NCBI taxonomy): Eukaryota > Metazoa > Chordata > Ceratodontiformes > Protopteridae > Protopterus > Protopterus annectens. Next base: position 720,809,908 of record NC_056743.1, on the reverse strand, counting down.
TGTTGAGAGAGCTCAGCCTCCAGTTTGGCCATATAGTTGCATCTCTCGCATGTATTTGTGTTTTGTGGGAGGAGGAGAGGGTTGTCTGTGTACATGAGGCAATTGTAACATTGCCTCAATATTCCCAGGTTCACCAGCTGAGCAGGAGAGGACACTAGCAACTGATCCCTCGACATGCTAGAAGGACTAGACAAAAAAACTTTAAAAGAGATTCCGGGGAACGTGGGTGACCGAGAAATGGGGTTTGCCTTTTGGGGTGCTATCTATAAGAGTGCCGTATCAAGGTAATAAGTACTGTAGGAGCAAGTGCTAGGTTTAACAGATAGAGAAAAGTCTACTTGGAGTCAAGTAGAGATGATCTTTTAGGTATTAGAGAAAGTGCTAGTAACAGGGATGCTTAAAGGTAAGATTGAAAAGAATGCACTCTGCAGTGTGCACTAGAGAAGTTAGATATGAAAGTAGGTAACTTGAGTTTTACCTGTTTAAAAAGTTAAGGTTTAGTGGAGAGCTACTATTTTTAAAACAGCAAGATGGACTGAAAGGGGTGGTTACTTTTGTATTTTGGTACTATGAAATACTGTAGGATGGCCAATAAATTTAAATAATTGAAGGGGTGGGATTTCAAAAGTGATGGTTTTGTGATTACTCACATAAGCCAGTGAAAGTAGAGAGAAATGAGATATATGGTCAGATTAACATAAGAGGCGGGCAACTAGAAAGACAGTGGTATTTAACAAAACAAGACAACTTAAATGGGTGGGAGGGAGGGAAAAAATTCTGCCTGACTCAGAACAGAGAGAGCTGTGGTCTCTTTTGAAGTTTTAATATGCTGTTAAAACAGAATGCAAGCAAACACAAGGTAAAGAAAACAAACTACAGTATTCAAAATATAGAAAGGCAATACAGAAATACAAAAAATAACAGCAAACTAACCTTTCCTTCACAGCAAAGTGTAGCAGAGTCTGGATGAGCCTTTCTGGTAATATGATATGATATGATCCTTGGCACACACATGTCGTTTGTGATGGCCTCACAGGTTTCTTGGTGCAAGGAGAAATGTCTCCAGACTGCTTCCACAGGAGATCAGTTGGCAACAGTTCAGGACAGCTGAAAAGGCTTGTCTGGGAAAGGTTCCCATGATCCCCGATTCTGCTGACCCCTTCGGCCACAAGGGCAGCATCTCCCATTCTGACCATAACCCCTCTGCCTCGGGAGGGGGGGGGGTGTTTCCTGGAAAGGACCCTGCGACTTCTGAAACCACATCTTATTTCTGTTCTGGTTCCTGCAGAAGGTCCACTGTGGAGCAGAAAAACGGATCCCAACGGTAAGATAAGGTCTTACTATCTTTCTCACTGTGTGTTAAAGTGTCACATACCGTGGGCCCAAACAAAGTGGAGCCATCAAAGGGGACATTAGTAAAATGACTGTTTGAAAGGCTCCACAAAATTGCATAGCTTCATCTAAGCATGGCACTATATGGTGATGCCAGAACCAACCGCCCTTGAAGTACCCTCCACAGCGTGAAAGAGAAGCCTCATAAACGGACTGGCTAAAAAATGTAGGATGGCCAGCCCTAGAGGAAAAGGACTCAGGTTCCGCAGTAGGCATGGACCCTGGGACTGCACTAGAAAGTTCCTTGACTAAGTCCCTTTGTAGCCAGGTAAAATGCATCACATATTTCAAAGCCTGCAGTGCAAAGGTAGATGAGACGTAGACTCTCTTGCCAAATCTGTCCAACTCCCGGGATTCTCTAGTCAGGGGGTGGAAAGAGGAGCTTTCCTGAGCCAGCTCCTTCTTGGAGGCTGCCTCTACAACCATGGCATCTACAGGGATTCCTTTAGTTGAGAAGGCTTTGTCAGCTGGAACACTCAAAATTTTGTCAGCACATTTGGGAATTGGTTCCACTGTATCCAGCTCCTTCCAGGCACTCAGTAACACCAGCTGGATGGGTGGGTCAGCTGATGGGGACACCCACGTAGTAGATGGGCCTACCCCGAAAGTCTTCCACAGTTCCGATTCCTCCAGGGAAGGGTTTTGGGTAGACCAACCACACTTCTGGCGAAGAATTTTAAGGACATCTCTGAAGGAGACCTCATCGGTTGGTGATTTGGGAGACCCTTTGCTTTCCTTGAAAATCAGTATCTGTAGTGAAGGATTCTGTAGGGGAATCCACGTGCCTCCTTTGACAAGGTCTCTTCCAAGGGACCTCCTCAGGGGACACTCTGGGGAGGAGTCCGAAGAAGCTTGAGATTCCGCTGAGGGAACGGTGTGGTGGCTTTCTGGGACAGGCTGTCTATGAAAAAACAACAAGTCCAGTGCCAAAAAAAGGTTTTTATTACAACAAGCAAAGCTTTGAGGTAAACCACCCTTCTTCAGTGCTAAGGAAAGTTTTGTCAAGGTAAGTGCCGAGGATTTCCTAGGAATGGAGAAACCCTCCCCACAATCTCAAACATGGAAGGACTCCAAACCACCTAGATGGAGCTGAAACCACCAGAGCAGAACCTCCTGGAGAGAATGGCCCTCCTGCTCCAAGGGGGAAGTCGGAGCAGACCTGTCATAGGTTGAGGCCCTGAGGGGAAGAGATGGCTCTGAAAGCTTCAGAGTCAAGGTCAACCCTCCTGAACAGACCTTGATGCTATGGTTCTGAGACACACTCAGAACCAAAGCAGCCAGAAACAAGCAAGGTCAGGGAGAATGTCGGAGGCAAAGAAGAAATCTCTATCAGCTCTGACACCCTGGCACTGGGACCCAATGGAACAGCAACTTCGAAACCAGGGGTCAAATCGATGAAGGAGCTACCAGTTGGAATGGAGAAAGCCTCATTGATCCAAAAGAAGATGGAGTGGACACAAGCCCATCTGGATCAGTGTCTTGAGAAATTGCCTCATGAGCTTGCCAACATCTTTAAAGGACAAATTTCGGGAAGACCCAGTTAAAGTAGTGGAAGGGGGTCTGGAGGATCACTGTGAGGAAAGGGATGGAGGACCTAGTATTCACATGCAGGGAAGACCCTGGCGCTAACAGTGCAGGAGCAGATGCCATGGGAGCACCACTCAGCCCCATAGCAACAGAGGATGAATGGGGCGGAAGTGAGGTAGAGGTCAATGAGCTCGGAGACGAGCAAGTCGGCTCAAAGGCTTCGTCTTCTTCCTGGATGGTTCTGAGGAACACCACATGGAAGACTGTCTCCTGCACTCCCAGGACTCTCTGAGCTTTTTTGAAGGGGTTGAGCCCCTAATGTAGAAGGTATCCCCTCAGGTGGTGGGCGGAGGGAGGGAGGGATTAACCCTTTTAAAATGAGTTTACTCCTCCTGTCCACCAGAGCCCAGGGATGAAAATCCCTGCAAGTCTCACAAGGGCATCCAAATGATGAGGCCCCAAACAGTACACGCACTCCCAGTGGGCATCAGTTAAGGGGATCTTCAACCACACGAAGTGCACTTCTTAAAGCCTAATGGCTTCTGATTAGCCATGAAGAAAAAGAAAGAAAAAAAAGGGGCAGAAGAAAAAAAAAAAAAAAATCTTTTCCAACAGACCTAATGGACAGAAACCCGAAAACTAGACAAAATAGAAAGAGACAGGTAGGAAAGAAACAGTAATACAAAACGCACTGACAAAACTCACAGAGAAGCTCAAGCCAAGGAACATGATCCGAACTCTAGGCAAATGAGATCCGAGGTACTGTGGGGGAGCACAGCATTATGGGTACAGAGGTGGAGCTCAAGTCAGGAGTTTCGAGCTAGAAGAAGGTGGCCAGTCAGTTCTGAGCCTTGGTACCGGATTCCCACAGGTTAATGGAATGAAGTGGACAATATCAGATCAAAGATTATATATTCTGCTCTGGCAGCAGTGAAAAAGGAGGGAGTCAGATTGGTACTACATAGTGCTACCGAAATTTGTAACTTTGTAAACATTACCAACTCTCAACTGAACTGTGCGGCAGGAGTGGGGGAAGAAGACAGGTGGACAGATAAATAAATGGAGTGGGAGTAAGAATACAACAAGAGAGAACATCCTTCATCACCCAAGCATGTTTGCTACACCCCTTAAAAAGATGCAAATGGCCAAACCCTTATCAATATGTCTCTTTCCCTCACTCTGATGCATTATGTAGATCAATAACAGCAGAATTATTACAATATCTCTCAACCACTCCTCAACTGTTCTATTACCACATCAAAGTGCAGAAAAGGAACATAATGAGAAAGGGCTATTTTCTTCAACTTCTAATGAGCACTATCCATGGAATAAGGAGATATCATCCAAGCAGACACAACCAAGAGAGTAAACAAGGGCCTTTGTAGAGGTACAAAATTCTTAACTTCAAAGAAATCAAGCACATCTATTAATAAGACTTACTTTCGGGATCATTAGAGATGAACACTGCTGGTCAATGAAAGACTTAAAACAAATGTACGAAAGTGCAACAGAGGGCTGACGTGCCAATCAAGGGAACTATATCTCTCTGAGAAGAAATCTCGTATTAGTAACTGGACCTGTACTGTGGGAACTAAAAGGAACCAAGTCGTAGAGGGTTCAGCTGTACAGTCAAGAATTACTGGGATTTGTATTAGGGTATGTAGATTATTTAACACAATGATACATGGAAGATGTGCTCCCCCCCCTTAACTGTTGATGTACAAGTTGATCACCGTTTTCCCGTGTATGTTGCCTTAAGACATTATTATTTATTTACACCAGGAAAACAGGTAAAAATTGCATGCAGTGATGAGAGTATTCTGTATTGTAATTCCTCACCTACCTTCTTTCCCTCGTGGCATGGCTTTAATTCCCTGCAACACTCCTGTTTGATTTGCCCAAACTAGATTAACTCGTACACTAAACATGCTACTGCCTGCTTTGCTTAATCTTTCTGTCACTTCCTGCACTAAATGGTGGGCATCTAATTTGTGCCATTCGTCTTTGTTTCCTTCTAGTTTGTCTCTCTTTCAACTGCAGATGCCCTCTGGACAACTGTTGGCTTTGATCCCTGATGGGGAATTACAAGTGAGCAGGCTATACAGGTAATCCTTCAAGTAACTGCTGCAATGGTGAACAGAGACATAGGACTTGCTAGAAAGGGTAGTAACCATCTATATTTTGTTATGCCCAGGTGAGAAAGATCTGCAAACTTAACTCACTCCAGTGGCGCTCAGGAACTTTGCACTGTAACTTCCAATGGGTGGAGCCTAAGCCTTTTGACAGTATCAAATTATGTCCTCACACTTCAAACATTCATATCTCGAACCACAGGGGATACGAAATAAATTTAAATGGCAAAGTCTTCAGCACAAACTATTTTTATAGTGGTAGTATTCTTTAAGTTCTAGGTCTTAAAATTAATTTTATAAGTCACAGTAAACACAGCAACTATTACATTTGTAATATTTTCTAAACAACTTACAATATCTCATCAATCACCCAAGTTACACACATACTGTCAGCAGTGTTTATTCATCTAGCTGACAGCTTTCATATGAGGCTAAGGAGTTCAATCTGTGTTACATGGTTGTTGAGATATTTAGAAAAATGTGAAAATTATATCTATACAACAAACATCAGTTAGTTTCTATTTACCTCCACTAGACAAGAGGTCAAATATTAATGCAGTTGAGTCTGCCATTGTGTAAGCTTTAAGATGAAATCTTTTAAAATCTTGTACATAGCATGGTTTTGGAATTAAACAATAGTTGATGCCTCGAGGGGTCAGTAGGAGTTAACTGCAGATGCACCTGGAGGGGTCACTCGAATGCAATGAGTTAAGCATCTGTCTAATCCACTTAAACAGCCTCCAGGGTCCTCAATATCTGGTGATCTGTGTTCTCCACCCTAGGAAAACTTCTTTTCACTCCTTAGCCCAGGTAAGGCTCCTAGCAACTAGTTTGGGTGGAGTAGAGCTGTAAGCTCTAACTCAGCACTTTGCCATAATACCAGAGGAAGATCAAGGTACTCCGCATCTAATGGTTGGCACATCAAAGCTGGACTGACATTTTGAGGGAGTTTCACCCGCAAACATCTTTCAGTCTGTCTCTATTAAACTTAATGCAACAAGGTAACAGAACACATTTTACCCTAATTCAAACCAGGTTGAGGCAAGGGTTCATAACCTTACTGTCCGAAGACAGCTGTATCAGACCACATCCCAATCTCTCTCATGGTTAATTTAGAACAACAAATTCAGAACGCAAGGGGGTGACATTGCGCACATTACTTATGGAAAAGAGCCCAATGATCAAGATAGCTTGAAAACCATCCTACTGGATGTCTTCTACATAATGACACTAAGGGGATCTGTACAACATGTCTGGTGGGAAGGATGTGAAGCAGTAATCAGATGGGATATACCTTACAAAGAGGAATTCAAGAAAAAGCTGAGGAGGATTACCATTTTAGAGAAAATGGGAACTAAAACTAATCTAAGAACAGTTAATAACCGTAGGGGGTACTAATCACTTGAGATATGAAACGCAGTTAAAAACAGGGATCAGTATGTAAGAAATCTCTAAAGCAGAAGTCGAACTCGTGCAGAAAGGACAATTCTGTTGGCTCAACAGAGAAGGAAACTTGGGATGCATTTAAAAGTTTTTTTTTAGCCAAAGGACTTCAAAAATTATGATTCCACGGATTCAGGACAGCAATGAGACAGTACATACAAGTGAAAAGAACATTAGGGAGGCCTTTAGATATTACTACACAAACCTATACAGTGCACAACAAAACAGCAGATCCCAAATATGGGCATTCACCTCTAGGATCATGCCTCTTGGTCAAGACAGACATAGAGAAATTGAATCAACCTGTTCCTTTCTCAGAAGCAACAAGGGCAATTTTCATCTTAAAATTAAACAGAGCATCTGGGCCTGATGGATTTGCACCAAAACTTTAAAAGCAGTGTAGAAAAACATTACGTGCACGCTCATTAATTTACATGATCTCCCAGATTTCCTGGCCCATCATATCCTGCATTTTAACCAAAAGCACTGTAACTCTGATACCAAAAGTGAAAGATGAAACATCTACATTGAGCAAGTTCAGGATGATATCACTAATATTGGCCTTAAGATTTGTGAAAAAATACTGGCATCAAGATTAGATAGTATACTTCCCGAATGAGAGAGCCAGAGCCACTAAACATCTCTTGAAAGGGAGATAGCATAAGAAGGAAAAGGTTTTTCTCAACTAAAAGAGTGGACTGTACCACGGTATGCTCCCCAGATTTCAGGTAAATGGACATGCTATAAGGATCAATAGATGTGATTACTGCATAGATGGTATTTTACCTACACCAAGCAGCTTACAGTAAGGTCCAAATAAAAGGATAAACAGGAGATGTGGTTCTCCTAGGTTAGGTAAAGTACAGCTGTGTAAGCTGAACTTAACAGATGTTCAAATGATCACTTCTGCAGTAACCTTAGCTATATGGGTTATATCCTGCCAAGTCTACAACAGCCGGCAAGCTTCCAAAGCTACAGGGCCCCTTAAATGCATCCAAACTGTCAAGCAGTTCAAGATGAGACAACTTAAAAGCAGGTTTGGGTGCAAAAAAGTACAGTTTTGTACCTACCATAAATGTAGATGTTCGAAGATCCACATTGCTGCAGTCCTTACTCTTGGGTAGTCCGCTGTCCTCGGTCGGCCCGAATATCAAAGTATAAGGCTGACGTCGGTCAAGGCGCATTTGACTGACATCAGGACGTCAGGGTACAAATGCGCATGACCGACGTCATATCCTCAGTCTTTTCTTGCCCCAGATGTCAGAAGACCCTAAAAATAAAGGTCAAAAACCAAAAGACAGCAAACCAACCACCAACTTTCCTAGCACCAAACATATGTACAATATATATACAATAAACAAAATACACCCAATTGACCACCCAACCCACACAACCGCCTCTAACAACAGAGGGGAAGGAGGGAGGGTAAATTGGACTGCAGCAATGTGGATCTTCGAACATCTAAATTTATGGTAGGTACAAAACTGTACTATGTTCTTCATCTCACATTGCTGCAGTCCTTACTCTTGGGTAGAATCCCAAAGCAGAGGAAAGGGAGGATGGCCAAATTATAAGGAAGCAGGAGCTGCCAAAATGCCCTGCAAAACAGCAGTGGCAAAACCAGCCCTGGATTTAGAGTAAAGTGGTAGGTGATAATGCCTGGAAAAAGTATGCACTGAACTCCATGTAGCTGCCTCCAAAATATCCTTAGTTGCCACCCCTCTTAAAAAAGCTGTTGAAGTGGCAGTAGCCCTGGTGGAATGAGGCCTAATCCCAGGTGGAACTTCCTTGCCATGATGGGAATAACAGAAAGCAATGCAAAACCCAATCCACTTAGAAATAGTTTGTTTTGACACAGGCTTGCCCTGAGAACTCAAAGCAAAAGAAACAAATAACTGCTGAGACTGCCTGAACCCTTTAGTTCTGTCCAAATAATAACGCAACTGCCTGTGTACATCTAAAGTGTGCAAAATCTTTTCCCCATTATTTTGGGGATTTGCATAAAAGGTAGGCAAATGAATAGTTTGGTTTAAAGCCACACTAGAAACCACTTTAGGCATAAAGGAAGGATTAGTCCGTAAAGATACCCTATCCTTATGGAAAATCAAAAAAGGCTCAACTGCCATAAGGGCCTGCAACTCAGAAACCCTTCTTGCAGAGGTAATAGCCAACAAAAAAGCAGTCTTCCATGATAAAAACTTTAATTCAGCAGTAGCTGCAGGCTCAAAAGGTTGTAGAGTGAGTTTCTCCAACACAAAATTGAGATCCCAAGCAGGAGTAGGAGCTTTTAGGTGGGGTCTTATATTCTTTGCCCCTCTAAGAAATTGCTTGAACAAAGGATGAGAAAACAATGGTGGGTCACAATCATAGTGAGCCGAAATTGCTGCAGCATGAACCTTAATAGAAGAGAAGGACAAACCCTTGTCCAGTAACTCAGTAAGATATTGAAGAGCCACACTTAAATTAGGCTCAGAAACATCAAAATCCTTTGCTGCACTCCAAAATAAAAATCTCTTCCATTTTTCTGCGTACACTTTCCTTGTACTAGGCCTTCTAGCTTCCAAAATAACATTCAAAACTTGTTGTGGAAGTGGAGGCCCACTATGGTTCAAAACAGAATATGCCAGGCTGTCAGGTGCAGAGAGTGAAGCTTGACATTGAGCAGATGACTGTCCTCCTGAGACAACAGGTGTGGAATCGTAGGCAAAGGCCATGGAGGCTTCCGTACCAGGCTCCTCAGTAATGGGTACCAATGCTGTCGAGGCCAATCTGGAGCTATCAAAATCATCCTTGGCTTGTCTTGTCTGGCCTTTAGTAGTACCTTTGGGAGGAGAGGCAGAGGCGGAAAGGCATACACATGAAGATTGCTCCAATTGAAAGAAAGAGCATCCACTCTCCAAGCTGTTGGATGAAACCTTTTTGTGCAAAACTTTGGCAGCTGATGGTTTAGTGGGGAAGCGAACAGATCTATGTCTGGAGTTCCCCATGACACTGTCAATTTCTGAAATACATGAGGATCCAATTTCCACTCGTGGGGATCCATAATTTGTCTGCTTAACACATCTGCTAAGGAGTTCTGTGCTCCCGGCAGAAACCTTGCCTGAAGATTTAGCTGTAAAGTGAGAGCAGTCTCCCACAAAATCATCGCTTGCCTGCATAGAGGATAAGAATGTGTTCCGCCTTGCTTGTTGATGTACCACATGACAGTTGTGTTGTCTGTTAGAATCAACACCTGCCCTGGAAGAAGTAAATCCTTGAAGGCTATTAAAGCAAACTGGACTGCTAACATCTCTTTCAAGTTGATATGTAGATGTTGTAGTCTGGCAGGCCACTTGTCTTGTATCCACTTTCCATTCAGATGAGCTCCCCAAGCTTTGTCTGAGGCATCTGTCGTTAGAATCTGACTCGCCTCTGGCCGGGTCACAGAGAGTCCCTTGTTTAGGTGACATTCCTGAGCCCACCACAAAAATTCCTTTTGAATGCAAGGTATTATTGGAATGACAGTGTCCAAATCCTGGCAGTGCTGTGTCCATACATTTTTGAGATACCATTGTAACTTCCTCATATGCAGTTTGGCATTGGGAAGCACCAGAATACAAGATGCCATGAACCCTAAGGCTTGAAGGACTGTCCTTGCAGTCAGCCCGGACTGATGAGACAACTGATGAAAGTAAAGGAAAGATTCCTTTGTTTGTCCGGGGTCAAAAGGCCATCTGGGATGCTGTATTCAGTCTCACACCCAGAAAGCACATGTCTTGAGAGGGTACTAGACTGGACTTTATTTCGTTCACAGAATACCCCAGGCATCTTAGCACTGCTATCACATAATCCAAATGATGAAGAAGCTCGTCCCTTCCTTGAGCCAGAATTAGGCAATCGTCCAAATAAGGATAAATCTGTATTCCTTTTAACCTGAGGAAAGCTATCACTGGAGCCAGAACCTTCGTGAACACTCTGGGCGCAGTAGATAAGCCAAAGGGCAATGCAGAGAACTGATAATGAGAAGTCCCAGCTCGAAAACGCAGATACTTCCTGCAACTCAGTCTGATAGGAACATGAAGATAAGCCTCCTTGAGATCTAAAGTTACCATCCAATGATCTTTGCCCAGCAGAGGTAAAAGCTGCTGTAACGTCAACATTTTGAACTTGGGAATGTCCAGATAAGTGTTGAGGATAGATAAGTCCAAAATTGGTCTCCACGTGTTCCCTTTCTTTGGTACGAGGAACAGGCGAGAATAAAATCCTAGGCCCACTTCTGGCATAGGGACCGGCTGAATGGCCCCTAGTTGGAGTAACAGAGAAATTTGCTTGTGAGCCTCTATTCTTTGTGTAGGAGGAACGTCTGGCATGCCTTTGAAAGGAGGTAAGGTATGGAAATAAAACCTGTAACCGTGGTGTATGATATCCAATACCCATCTGTCTTGGGTAATTAAACTCCAATTTTCTTTGAAAAGTGCCAACCTTCCTCCCAAAGGGGCTGCCAGACGAGAAGGCTCTGGCAGCTGAAAAGGTAGGTCATTGGGTCTGTTTACGAAAGGACTGACCCCTGCCCTCACCTGAAGACTGTGCAGGAGAACTCCCTGTACGAGGCCTGAAAGAACCCTGAGCTCTGCCCCTACCACGTCTAGATCTACCCCTAGACTGGGAATCATAAGAAGGATACATCCACCCCTTAGTAGGCCAATTTCTACTAAACTTTGGAGGCTGAACCTACAAAAAATCTTTAACAGTCTGCATAGACTTAGCCTGGTCTTCCATTTTCTTTAAAACTGTCTCAACAGGAGAACCAAACAACACATCAGATTGTAAAGGAGCATCTAAAATCCTTGTTTTAACATGGTCAGACAAATTCTGATCCCTCAGCCAGGCGTGCCTGCGAAGAACTGACCCAGTGGCAGCCACCCTAGACGAGGCCTGTACAGCATCAAAACCACATTGCAAATAATGCTTACCCACCTGTTCAGAAACATGTACTAAATCTTGCAATTCTTTACAATCAATACCTTCCGCCAGAGCATCAACCTTAGACTTCAATTGTGAAAGGAGATAGTTTTGGTATTTTAACATGTGAAACTGGCAATTCAAAGCCCTCATAGCTAGAGTGGAAGAAGTATAAACTTTCTTTCCTCATCTGTCCAAAGCGTTGGCCTCTTTGTCTGAAGGAACCGGATTCTTGACAACAGAAGCCTTAACACCTTTAGGGCCCTGACTAACAGTTTCTGGGTCTGCCCTAGGACTCTTAAAAAGATACTTATGAGCTTCAGGCACCCTGTAATATCTATCAGGTTTAACAGGAGCAGGAGGCAAAGAATCAGGATTAAGTGAAGCCTCTGCAAAAACATCTTCCACCACATCTAAAACAGGAGGTATAGCCAAAGGCCTATGCTGGGGCAAAAACAAAAATTCTCTAAGCCTTTTCCTGGAATCAGAGTAGTCCTGGCCTTCCCACTTAAAATGCTCCCTCATAGAATGAAGAGTTTCTGAAAAAGAAAAATCCTCAGGAGGAGAAGCAGAAGGAGTAGAATCATCCACATCAGAGTCAGAATAATGAGAATACTCCTGCAAGTCTTCAGTCAAGACTCTGAAACATCCGAAGCCTGCTCAAAACTCCCTGGCTCAGGCTCCACCCTAGGTCTCTTATCAGGAGGGGGCAAAGAACCCCTAATCAAAGTAATCAAATCTTCAGCCATTTTAAGCATATGCTTCTTTGGCACAGTTCCTGAAGAACTAGGGGTGACACCAACTGAAGCTAAACCTGGCCTGCCCCTGGGAGAAGCCTTGGCAACAGAAGGAGAGGGCCTAACCACCTTAGGAAGGGAGGGGAGTAAAGTAACCTGAGAAGCCCCTTCGGCCTGACCTGCCTCCTGAGAGGCCACATCCTGCAACAACAAAGTCTCTCCCTGGGAACCCAAAGAAATCTCCGGTGGAACCACCGGCTCCACCGACACCTCTAAAGAACCGGCGTCTGGTACAGACGGTTCTTCCAGCCTAGGCTTAACTGCTTTGTCCTTGCGCTTCTTCGAAGAAGCGGGTGTCGGAGCATCCGACGGCATTTTATAATTGCACCGCTTCCCAAAGACTAACCTGGCACAATCCAACCTTCTCTTTATAGTGCGTTTATTAAATCTAGCACAAGGGCGACAGCCAACCACGTCGTGCTCAGGCCCTAAACAAGGAATACACAAAGTATGATAATCTCTATGCGGTATCTGTTTCCCACAAGAAATGCAATTATTCACTTTTTCTGACATCCGGTAAACCACTGAGGCAAGAAAAAACTAAAATATTCCCCAACGGGGTACTTAGCCAACTTTGACTCGGTCTGAAACTTCGGAAACGAAAAATCTCAGAACGCCAACCGGCACTTGCAATGCTGCTTCTGCATCGGACCATGCGGCAAAAAAGACTGAGGATATGACGTCGGTCATGCGCATTTGTACCCTGACGTCCTGATGTCAGTCAAATGCGCCTTGACCGACGTCAGCCTTATACTTTGATATTCGGGCCGACCGAGGACAGCGGACTACCCAAGAGTAAGGACTGCAGCAATGTGAGATGAAGAACATCCTTCAGTGCTTTTCTGCCAACAGTGAGAGGGAAACTGAACCATGAAAGGACAATGCTAGGAATAACCAAAAATAAATGACCACAGCCTGGCACAAAAACACACAAAAAAGACAAGGGGGTGGAGGGAAGGTGCAGCTACTACATTCAAACATAGACTATTAGGTAAGTTCAACTTACACAACTGCACCATGTTCTACAACAGCACCATGTTCTTCATATTGAGCACTGCTGCGACAATATGGATAGATAATCATAGATAACTTTGCAAACGCATGTACAGAGGACTATACAGCAGCTTCTAGAATACTTCTAGAATCCAACTTTTCCAAAACACCATAGATGATGCCAAGGACCTGGTTGAGTGGGCCCTGACCCTGCCTGGAATAGATTTGTCATGGGGAGAATACACCATTTAGAAATGGTCTGTTGACACAGGTTGTCCCTTCTATTTACCTTCACAAGACGTGAACAAATGATCTGAACATCTGAAAAGATTTAGTTCTGTCAATGTAGTACCTGAGCTGTCTGTGGCCATCCAATGTATAGAGTATCCTTCATACTCATTTTTAGGTTCAGGAAAGAAAACATGGAGATGGAATGTTTGGCTTAAAGTACACTTGGAAAAAACTTTAGGCATAAAAAAGGATTAGTTTGCAAAGAAACCTCTCTCTATGGAAAATGAGGTAGGGTCGACTCACCATTAAAGCATGCAACTAAGATACTCTTCTTGCAGAGGTCAGAATAATCAGTAAAACTATTTTCCTTGTTAAGAACCTCAAGTCAGCCAGATTAGTTGGTTCAAATGAATCAAATGTTAGCTTCTCTAACACAAAATTAAGATCCCAAGGAGACGTGTCACCAGTTTACTTGGACGCCATTTATGCAAAACCCATTTCAAGAACATTTGAAGTAAGACTGCCTTAAAAGAGGAGGATCCACAAGCAGACATGCTGAAAAAGCCAATAAATGAACCCTGAGAGAGGAATAAGGAAGGCCACAGGACAGCAACTCAAGACAGATATTGTAAAACAAGAAAACAACTAGCCCTGAATGGGTGCTGGTTATGTTCTAGCCTCCTTTAGTACCCATTGTACTCCCTCAGAAAAAAAGTGCCTAAAAGGAATTAAGACCCATCCAAGCAGCAAATTAAAGATGATTAATGTCAGGGTGTATCAAACACCCCTGTTCGTATGTGAGTAGATTTATTCTGTGAGGAAGTTTGTGGCAACTGCCTTTGGTCTTTTCCAGAAAAGGAAGAACCATGTTTGCTTGGGCCAGATGGGAGTCACCACGATAATCATGGGAAATTCCTTCTGAATCATCAGAAGTAAAACTGACATTAGTGGAAACAACTGCGACTGAAAGGCATACAGAAACATTCATGCCTAAGAAAAGAAAAGAAAGGAAAGGGTGTCTGTCTTTCAGGCCTTCCTGCATAGAGTCAAGGAAAACAATTTTGAAGGTTAATTGTTCAGAGAGGAGCTAAACACGTACTGGAGGAACTCTCCACAGATGGCTCAAATCTTGGAAGAACCCCTGATCTAGTTTCCATTCCTGAGGGTCTGCCACACACTTTTTCTCCGACAGAATGCAAGACGCCTGTAGAGTAATACTGTGCTGTGAAGCTATATCCCAAGATAACAGTCTGCAAATGGTGCATGACCTTGTTCTGCCTAGCTTGGAGATTAACCACATGACTGTGATATTGTCTGTAACCACTTGAAAAGGTTCAGAGAACCAAAGATAGTTCAAAGAGTTGACTGGCTTGATTAGAGCAATCGTCTCATTGATATTTATGTGCTTGCTTCTGTCCTTGGCATCCCACACCGCCTGCACTTTTATCCATCTTGAAACTGCTCCTAAAGCAAAGTCCAAAGCGTCTGTGGTGACCGACTGCTCTGGAACAGTAAGGAGAAGGACAGACCTGATTTAAAGCTATCTGCCGTCTCCACCAAATGATTTCTCTTCTGACAAACCCCAATACTGGGATCTGAATAGATAACGGGTGTTGATAATCGGGCCAAAGAGATTTCAGATGACACAGTCTTTCTTATGTGGAGTCGAATCAAGAAAAACATTTGAATGCTCTCTTGGAATGCCAGCTTGTGCTAGAGATCTCTTACCCAGAGAGACAGACAGACAGAGAGAGAGAGAGAGAGATTCTTGACATTTTGAAAAACACTCTGCAAAGATATGCAAGTCATCTAAATCTGCAAAAAAATATAGATACCCTGTAGCCTGCAATTAGCTAAAACTGGAGCTTGACACTTTGTGAACACTCTTGAAGTAGACTGTCCAAAGGGTAAGGCTCAGAACTCATAATATGATCCAGACACACAAAACCTTAAGAAAAGTCTGATGTCTAGATGAATAGGGATGTGAAGATAAGCATCTTTTAAGTCTGGTGTTATCAGGAAATGTGAAAGAAGAGGAGGAGGTAACAAACTCTTAAGTGACATCATTCTGAATCTGGGTAGCATCCAAACACGTTTAGCAAAGAAAGATCCAGAACTGGTCTCCAAAGCATTTTCTTTCTTTGGCACTAGGAACATCCTTGAATAAAACCCCTTCTCACCAGGGAAGAAGGAAATGGTTGTATCAGTCCTTGGAACAGCATGCAATGAAGAACAGGTGGAAACAGAACAGTCTGATTTGCAGGATGAGAAATGACCCCCTGGAAAAGGGGAATTTCCTCCCACAGTCATCTGTAACCCAGATGAATGACTTTCAGAATCCATGAAACCGTCTGTTGCCAAAAAGAAATGGAGATTCAGACTTTCTGGAAGAGAAAAAAGGCAAGGGAGGGAGGGGGGTCTCAAGGTCACTTGAACAGTCATTAAGACTTGTTGGACTGTCTTTGGTTCTGGGGTGTTTGAGATGTCTTTTTGGAACCTGTCACTTCAATTTTACATTTCTGTTTACCTCAATTCTGTTGAGACTATTTATTATGTTTTTGCCAAAACTGGACGAGGAGAAAGAAAAATCCCTTGGACAATTTGACAAGGAGGCTGGAAATCTTAGAGATTCCCTAAATCAGCTTGCCCCTTTCATCACACTTTTTGATCACCTCTGCAGTAGACGGGCCAAACACTAAATGTCTACCTAATGAAGAATGTAAAATCTCATTTTTTACATAATCTGAGAAATTCTGAGAATGCAGCCAAGCAAACCTCCTTAAAACAGTACCAGTGGCCATAGCCCTGGAAGAAGTATCAGCAGAGTAATACCCACATAGCAAACAATGAGTAGTAACCTGTGCAACAGAAGAAACTCTGTTACTTAGAGCAGATTTTTCTTCACAAGAAGAAAAACTGCAGATAAAACATTCCTCATACTTTCATAATATGTCAGACCAAACTTAACACATCAGCCTGACAAAAATCAAAAGTTGCAGAAGTATATAATTTTTCACATACCTATCAATTTTCCCATCCTTGGTTAATTCCAATCCTTCTCTTTCTACTAAGGGCTTAGCAGCAGTGGCGTCAACTAAGGCTATAGCTGCTGGCTCAGGTTTGGGAATAGTGTATAAAAATTTAAAAGGCACAGAAACTTTATGCATCCTATCTGTCTTTTTAGGGACAGCCGGTTGACTATCAGGAAAACTGCAGGCAGTAAGACACATCCTCTAAAGCAGACATGACGGGAGGAATGCATGCACATTCTGGAAAATAGTTACGTAACAACTCAGTATTTTCTGAGGGACTGAGAAATCACAATGTTCTCACACTGAAAACACTTGCCACATTCTAGCAATTGTCTCAAAGAGAAAGAGAAATCTCCACAGGGAGAATAAAAAACTGAGCTCTCTTCAGAGTCTGAATCAGAAATCTGAGGACAAAACCCAGAATCCATCCTTGCATCTTCCTGGTCAGATTCAGAATACCTAATCTTTTTTAGGAAAACCAGGAGTCCCTCTTCCTTTTACCAGAACCTACTTTACAGGATGGCTCAATAGTCTGAAGTAAACCCTGACCCAGTCCCAGCAAACTACACCTACCAAAAGAAATTCAAGGAGTAGTAGATATATGCTTGTTTTTTTTGTTTGTTTCTTTTGACAGGGAAAATACAGCCAACCATGTTATTAATGGCAGCCTCTGTTTCCCTAGGGATGGGCACATCATTCTGATACAACAGGGAAAATTTCCCTGTTCCCTTTCACAGGCCCCACAAGAGTGGCTTTCCCTTGCCCATTGAGGGGGACTCAACAACAGCAAAAGAAGTGGCTAAATTTGTTCCATGGTCAAGCAAAAAATGGTGCCTCTTTCCTGCGAAAGAAAATCAGCAAATGCTAGTAAAACTATGAGTCAATAAAACTTACTGTTTTGACTGGAAAAAAAACAGTGAACACACTTTCAAAATACTATGACAGCCCCACAACATAAAAATAAAATAGAAGTTATGTTCTTACCATAACGTTCCATGTTAGTTGTCTTCTTCTCGCCTTCTTCTTGCTGGATGGGTTCGGAGCCGACCTCGGCTCCGACTCGGCCACTCTAAAGCTCGAGAGTTGGTTCCACCGGCTCGAGGCTCCCCTTATATCCCACAATGCTAGGCGAGAGTTACCTCAGATCTCGTTTGTAAGCTAACCCCAGCTTATGATAGTAACAGTATATAACAGAATGACTATAAACAGAGTCCACCTCTAACAACAGGGAGAAGAAGGGTGACCTACATCCTGAAACAAGAAATATGCATAATAGCATATAGCTAAGAAAGAGGTGGTAGAAAGAGAGGTCACGATCACAACTCCTCTAGGTCTGTCCAGGCCAGGGGGAAGGAGGGTGGGACGCAAGAAGAAGGCGAGAAGAAGACAACTAACATGGAACGTTATGGTAAGAACATAACTTCTATATGTTAAGTTGTCTATCTCGCCTTCATTCTTGCTGGATGGGACCGCGTCCCTAGCACCTTGTCCCGGGTGGCCTAACGGAACAGACTCCTGAGAACAGTGGAACCAAAATTAGCTCTATGCCTAGAAGCTAAATCCAACTTATAATGGGAAATAAAAGTGTGAGGAGTAGCCCAAGTAGCCGCTGCACAAATGGTGTCAATAGGCAGTCTGTCTTGGAAGACTAGAGTAGTAGCCAAAGCTCTGGTGGAATGTGCTTTAGGCTTATTAGGCAGTTTTTGGTGTCTAATCTCATAAACAAGGGTAATCAGAGATGTTAGCCATCTGGATAAAGATACCTTAGAGACTGGAAGTCCCTTTCTGCTTTCCGTGATAGGAGACAAACAGCTGATCAGATTTTCTGAATTGTTTCGTCCTGTCCAAGTAGTATCTTAATTGACGATGAACATCCAGACAGTGTAATTTTGTTCAGACCTATTTGAATACTCCGGAAAAAGACAGGGAGGTCAATGCACTGGTTTAGGTTTGATGTTGAAACCACCTTAGGCAAAAGGACGGGTTAGTTCGTAAGGAAACTCTGTCCTTATGGAACACAAGGTAAGGAGAACGACAACTGAGTGCTTGAAGTTCTGAAATTCTTCTAGCTGATGTGATAGCCACCAGAAAGAGAGTTTTCCAAGATAATAACTTTAAGGAACATGAAGCTGCAGGTTCGAAAGGGGAAAGAATCAAAGAAGCAAGAACTAAATTTAGGTCCCAAGGAGAAGGAGGATTTCTTACAGGAGGTCTGAGAAGAAAAACTCCTTTCAAAAAGGCTTTGCAGAGTTTGTGGGACATTAGGGCGGATTCAGAAATACCCACATGGAAATTAGAAATAGCTGCCAGCTGAACCTTAAGAGTAGATGGAGATGAACCTGCATGGAAGAGTTCAGCAAGAAAATCAAGGACTAGTTGGATGGAAGCGGTGAAAGGATCTATGTCCTTTCCTTGTGCCCAATATGAAAAGCGTTTCCACTTACTCAAATAAATCTTTCGAGTGGAAGATTTATGGGAAGCTATCAAAATATCTCTAACAGAGTGAGATAATTGAGGAAGCCTGGCTACGGTTGGAAGTGGAGGAACCAAGCAGTGAGGTTCAGAGAGGGGAGGGAGCGATGAAACTGACCCGACTGATGGATCAAAAGATCTGGAACTAGGTCCAGATTCCAGGGTCGCTCCAAAAGAAATCGATGCAGAAAGGGGAACCACACTTGTCGAGGCCAGTAAGGAGCAATGAGGATCAATGAGGCCTTCTGAGCGATAGCTTTCTGTATTACTTGAGAGATCAGTGGGAAAGGAGGAAATGCATACAGAAGTCCCGGGCCAAACTTGGACTAGCGTCCCTGCTGGGTTGGCCTGGTAAAGGGAATAGAGTGAAGTATTCTCTGCACTTGCTGTTTTGGGGAGTAGCAAAAAGATCGCAGCAAGGCTGACCCCACTTGAGAAAAATCTCTCTCACTACAGAGTCTTTCAGAGACCACTCGTGAGGCATGAGAATAGCTCTGCTCAACTTGTCCGCAATGTGATTGGACTTCCCGGGGATGTGCGTTGCTATCAGAAAACGCTGAGAAGAAATCGCCCACTGCCACAGTCTGAGTGCTTCTCGACACAGGGGGTATGATCTGGTTCCGCCTTGTTTGTTGATGTACCACACTACAGACATATTGTCTGTCTGGATTGCAATCGTTCCCAAGGGAAGAGAGTGTTGAAGGGCTTGCAACGCTAAAAGCACCGCTCTCATCTCCAGAACATTTATGTGCAAGTGGCATTCGTTTGGTTGCCATGTGCCCTGGACTGTCCTGCCCTGATAATGCCCCCCCCACCCGATCAGGGAGGCATCCATTGTCAGAGTAGCAACCGGAGGAGGTGGAACAAATGGTCTCCCCAACAGGAGCTGGGGGGAAGACATCCACCACATGAGATGCTTTTTGCACGCTTGCGTGATCATAATGGTGTGAGACATTGGAAGTTCCTGGTATGACCATTGAGAAAAGAGCATCCACTGAAGGATCCGCATGTGGTATCTGGCCAATGGAAGGAGGGGTATGGCCGCTGCCATGATTCCCAACACCTTTAGAACTAACTTGGCTTTGGCTCTGTTGTTGTTGAGAAGTAGTGATACCAATTTTTGAATGTCTGATATCCTTTGGTTCGTTAGTGTTGCAGACATGTTTACAGTATCTAAATTTGCGCCTATGTAGGTAATAGTACGACAAGGCGACAAAACAGACTTTTCGCAATTTATTGAGATACCCAGTTTTGACAGACGAAAAGTGTAATCTCTGGCCATCAGAAGGAGATGCTTGGTGGGAGCTGTGAGGAGCCAGTCGTCCAAATATGGAAACACCTGGAATCCTTGTCGTCTCAGGTGAGAAGCTACCACTGCCATGCATTTGGTAAACACCCGGGGGGCAGTGGTGAGACCAAAGGGCAGGGCCCTGAATTGAAAATGACTGGTTCCTAGCCTGAAGCGGAGGAATCTTCTGGAGCGTCTGTTCATTTTTATGGGATAGTACGCGTCCTGAAGGTCTATAGAGCACATCCAGTTTCCTTTTCCCAAAAGGGGAAGAATGGATTGCAGCGTGACCATCCCAAATCTTGTTTTCTTGACCGATCTGTTCAAGATACTGAGATCCAAAATTGGTCTCCAGTCCCCTGTTTTCTTTGGAACTAAAAAGAACCTTGAGTAGATTCCGGATCCTAGTTGGTCTGCTGGCACTGGCTGAATAGCTCTTTTTGCAAGCAGTTTTGAAATTTCCAAAGCTGCTATATCCCTTTGAGCGGGTGGAACATCTGGAAGGGATTTTTTTGACTGACTTGGAAAACGAAGAAAGGGAATAGAATAACCTTCGGAAATGATGGACTGTACCCATTTGTCTTGTGTCAAGGATAGCCAGGCTTCTGGGTACAGTGACAATCTTCCCCGACTGCCTCCGAAGATGGGCAGTCGGGCAACACCTCAGGGATGCTGAAAGGGCTTATCGGAGGACGTTTCTCGATTGCCCTGGTTCTGCGGACCCCTCTGCCTCTAGGGCGGCGTCTACCATTGTTGTTCCCCCTCTGCCTCTGGCGGGAACCGACTCTGTCGTCAGGCGAAGTCCCTTGAGATTGTTTACGGAACCACATCTTTCCCCTTCTGGCCTTTGGGGTAAGGCCTAGAAGGAGTGGAAAACGGACTCCGGCGGCAGAAAGGGTCTTGCCATCCGTCTCGCACCTAGTCAGGGTTTCTTTCACTTGTGGACCAAAAGAGATGATCCATCAAAAGGGGAGTTCGTGAAAGACGCCTTGAAAGGTTCCAAAATTGCATAGCCGCATCCAGGCGTGCCTACGTAAGGCTACCCTGTTCCTGCGGCTCTGCTCGCTCCATCGGCCGCATAAGAGAGCAGGCGCATGGAGGAGTTGAAAATAGAATTAAGGATAGCCAGCTGCGTCTTCATTTTCTCTTGAAACCCGCAGCTGTAGGGTCCTTCAGCATTTCACTCGCTTCTTTGATCAAGTCCCTTTGAAGACGAGTGAAATGGCACAGGTAATTCAGCGACGCATAGTAAATGTCGCTGAGGAGAACATCCGCTTCGCACCTATCCATGGACCTAGATTCTTTGTTAGGAGGATGGACAGGTAATGAAGGATCAGCCAGTATATTCTTTGTGGGAGCAGGTACCACCATAGCATCCACAGAGACTCCTTTTGATAAAAATTCCTTGTCTGATGGAGCTGTGATGAATTTGGAGGGTCTCCTGGGAGTGGGGTCCACTGAATCAGGAGCCGTCCATGCCTTTTTAGCAACCACCTGCATGAGGGGGTCAAGGGGGACACCCAGGAGGTGGAAGGACGAGAGCCAAACGCCTCAAGATACACAGATTCGTCCTCCGAAGGGTTGAGGGCTGGCCAATTTCCCCTCTGTTTAAGGATCTCCAGAATGTCTGCAAATGAGACATCTTCAGAAGGGGAACGGGGGGAACCCTCAGAATCATCCAGATCTGTGTCGGACGTGATAGACTCAGGTGAGTCAATGTGCTTCCTCTTGCACCTGCTCTTCCGAGGGGCCTCTTCTGCCAAATCAGGAGAGGCCTCGAAGAGGATGAAATCCTAAAGGGAGCTCCTGAGGAGTTGGCTCTCTGCGGTCCGGGATGAGGGAGTGAGTCGACTTACCCTGAGGCAGCATAGAGGGAGGGGCTGACAGAGCCGACTGTGGAGTAGAGCCAGGCTCTAGCACACTCCGCATGACCTCGAAAGCACCCCTGTCAGGCAGAGCCAGAGGTCCCCGCTCCGAGGAGCTAAGGACCCCCCTCGGCACCGACAGTGATGGCTCCGAGGCCGATGTCGGAGCCGAACTCACCAGCCGGGCACCGAGAGGGAGAGGGGGTCGGACAAGGGTCCGATGCCACTCACCCCTCGGAGCCGACGAGGGAAGTCCGGCGCCGAGATTCCTCCATGGAAGAAAACGGAGCCGATGACGGAGCCGAAGACAATTGTCTCGGCTCCGAGGTGACCACAGTCTCGGCTCAGACACGACCCGGCTCCGAGCTCAAGAGAGTCGAAGGAGGAAGGAGTTGATGGACCGGGACAGGCACCGACTGATGAGTCGGGCTCTGAAGCATCTGGGCTAGTGCCTCAGACTTGAGTAGTCGACTCACCACCCTCTGAAGGTCATGATCGGACAACCTCGATGACCTAGAGGAATGAGACCTTTGGCTCCGTTCAGACAGCAGGGGAGATCCTGGAGCCGAATGAACGGAGCCAAGAGAAGGTGACCTAGACCTCTTTCTGGTTGTCGGCTCAAGATCTTGTCGGAGCCGACACGGTACCTCGATAACCTCGGCTCCGCCGAGCCGGAAGCCACAGAAACTGTGGACTGAGTCTTATCGGCTCCAGCCGAGCCGATAAAGGCAAAGGTTGAACAACCTGAGGTCTCGGCTCAGAAGCCGGAGCCGAAGACCTCGATGCCTTGGAGGGCTTCCCTGTTGAGACAGACAGGGAATCCTCAGGCTTCAACAAGCCTCTCAATATGAGCTTGTTTTTTCTTTCCTGCAGGACCCTGGGGCTGAAGCCATGGCAGACAGCACAGGAGTCCTGCAGGTGCAAAGGCCCCAGACAATAGACACAAGAAGTGTGAGCGTCTGTCAGAGACATTTTCTGACAGCACGCATCACACTTCTTGAATCCGGAGACCTTTGCTTCTTTAGACATAGCCTAACTGGTGAACACAAACACACACTCAAACACACCAGTTATACCCTGTCAGAAACACAAACTTTAGTAAAAAAGAATACTAAAAAATAAAGTACAATAAACAGTAGTACACTACACAAACACTCCCTAGGGAAGGGAAGGCCTAAGGCCCAAGGGAAGAACTAAAAGTTCTTTTAACAAGAAACGGGAAAAGATTAGGTTCGGGGATAAAGTTCAATGAACTACACTAATTTAAGAATAATTAAACTAAAAAAGGGGTAAAAAGAGTAACTTTTTATAGAAAAAGCTAAAACTTACCAGGAACCGGTAGAATAACCAACCTCGAAGCTGTAGCGGCAAACGAGATCTGAGGTAACTCTCGCCTAGCATTGTGGGATATAAGGGGAGCCTCGAGCCGGTGGAACCAACTCTCGAGCTTTAGAGTGGCCGAGTCGGAGCCGAGGTCGGCTCCGAACCCATCCAGCAAGAATGAAGGCGAGATAGACAACTTAACATCACAATTTCTCCACAGAAAATATATTTTAATTTAGTTTACACTACTTTTAAACTGACAGAAAAAATGAGTGCTCTGTTTAAAATTACATTACAGTCTCGAGACCATCTGTTAAAACACAATACTCTTAACTTTAAAAAACCTTTCCTGAAGAGAAAAGTACAAAACCATCAGTAAATAAATATAAGAAAAAGGTTCCCTTTGGGGAAAAAAATTCCAATCTGCCCAACAAAGGAAAGCACAAGCAGACTTCCGATCCTCAAAAGCCTCAGAGGACTGTACTCTTCGGCATCAGGAAAGCAATAAAAGGAATCTAGCTCCTAACCTGTCTTTTGGTCAGCTCAGCTCAAGCTGCTTGACAGTTTGGGCACGTGGAAGGTGCCCTGAAATATTAAAAGCTGGTTAGTATGTCCTTGGCAGGATATAACCCATATACATAAGGCTACCGCAACAGTGATCAATATGAAGAACGTCTTACATATGTTCTGGGCATGCCCTATTGGTAAGAACTGTTGGAAACTTCTGTTCTCCTTTCTGGAAGGAGAATATGGCATAATCCCCAATTCTGATTGGAAATTCTGGATTTTTTGGTGTAGTCAACTCAAGGAAAACGGCTACCTCACCTGCTCTGAAGGCAAGCTGATTTTTAGCAAATGTTATTAAACTGATATGCACCAATAAATGGAAACCCAGGAAAACACTGTCATCTGGATGTGTGGAACGAAACTGGATAAGCAACTGGGCTATATTCTATATTTATTTAAAGAGGCTCAAAATAGTGCAGTGATGGTGAACCTTTTGGGCTCTGTGCGTCACAAATTCGGAAAATCCCTATTTCGAGTCTGCTGGTGTGTCACCCCCCCCCCCCACCCCCACCGAACAAGAGAGAAATTAGAAGTTATGTACCTACCATAACGTTCCATGTTAGTTGTCTTCTCTCGCATTCTTTCTTGCTGGATGGGTTCGGAGCCGATCCTCAGCTCCAACTCGGCACTTGCTAAGCTCGAGAGTCACTTTTACCAGCTCGAGGCAGCCCCATATCCCATGATGCAAGGCGGTAATTACCCAGATCTCGTTTGGTATCTAGAGGAAAAAACTGCCTACAAAAACTTTCCACTAAGGAAAGAGGAACAACTAACCTAAAAAGGCTGTAAAGGGAAACCAGGTAATCAAGGCCAAGAACTAACTGGTGTCCAAGGAAGAAGAATCTTCCAGAGAAAAAGGGAGATCAAGGTCTGTCCAGGCTACGGGGACAGGAGGGAGGGACGCAAGAAAGAAGGCAAGAGAAGAAAACTAACATGGAATGTTATGGTAGGTACATAACTTCTAAATGTTAAGTTGTCAATCTCGCCTTCATTCTTGCTGGATGGGACCGCGTCCCTAGCACCTCTATCCTGGGTGGCTCAATGGAACAGACTCGAGAACTGTGGAACCAAAGCTTGCCCTGTCCCTGGAGGTCAAATCCAATTTGTAATGAGAAACGAAGGTAAGAGGAGTGGCCCAAGTGGCTGCTGCACAAATAGTATCTAAGGGTAGCCTAGCCTGAAAAGCTGTAGAAGTGGCTAGACCTCTTGTGGAATGTGCTTTAGGTTTTGAGCTCAGTTGTTTGCCCCAAGCTGATAAATGTCAGAAATGGTGGAAGATAGCCATCTGGATAAGGTCACTTTAGAAACAGGGAGACCTTTTTTTATTTTCAGCATAAGAAAGGAAGAGCTGATCAGACTTCCTAAATTGCTTCGTTCTGTCCAAATAATATCTGAGTTGGCGGTGAACATCTAGGTAATGTAATTTTTGTTCCGCCCTGTTAGAATAATTTGGAAAAAATACAGGAAGATCAATGGATTGGTTTAAATTTGTCTTAGAAGCAACCTTGGGCAAAAAGGATGGAATGGTTCTCAAAGATACTCTGTCCTTGTGGAAGACCAAATAAGGGGGACGAACAGAGAGGGCATGAAGTTCAGACACTCTTCTAGCCGAGGTAATGGCGACAAGAAAAAGTGTCTTCCAAGAAAGAAACTTTAATGAACATGAAGCAGCCGGCTCAAAAGGGGGGAGTATCAAGGATATCAGCACTAAATTTAGGTCCCGCTGTGGTGGAGGATCCCTAACAGGGGGCTTAAGAAGAAACACTCCTTTAAGAAAGGCTTTACAAAGTTTGTGGGACATAATGTTGTGGTCTGCAAACCCGACATGAAAGTTCGAGATTGCTGCCAACTGAACTTTGACTGTGGAAGACGAAGAACCCGAGTGAAAAATTTCTGCTAGAAAATCCAAGACTGACTGAATAGGGGCAGTAAAGGGATCTATGTTCTTAGATTTTGCCCAAAGGGAGAAGCGTTTCCACTTGCTGGAGTAAATCCTCCTGGTAGAGGACTTAAGAGAAGCTACTATGATGTCTCTAATGGGGTTAGAGATCATAGGAAGCCTGGCTAAGGAAGGAAGTGGAGCAACCAAGCTGTGAGGTTGAGGGAAGGAACGGACCGGTGCAGTTGACCCGACTGGTGGGTCAGAAGATCTGGAGCTGGGTCCAGGTGCCAAGGCTGCACCAAGAGATGGCGATGAAGGAACGGGAACCAAATTTGTCGAGGCCAGTAAGGGGCAATGAGAATCATTTTTGCTCTCAAAACGGTAGCTTTCTGGAGTACCTGTGGTATCAATGGAAAGGGAGGAATCTTGGGTAAGAGCATCTCTGGGGGGATGGCCCGGAAGTGGGAAGAGAGAGAAGTAGTCTGGGCATTTGCTGTTTTGAGGAGTAGCAAAAAGATCGCAACATGGGCGGCCCCACTTCTGAAAAATCTCCTCCACTATGGATTGCTTGAGAGACCACTCGTGAGGCATGAATATAGCTCTGCTCAATCTGTCCTCTATTATGTTGGTTTTCCCAGGGATATGCTTTGCTACCAGAAACCGATGAGAGGAGATCGCCCATTGCCAAAGTCTGAGAGCCTCTCGACACAAGGGATAGGACTTGGTTCTGCCCTGCTTGTTGATGTACCACACCACGGACATGTTGTCTGTGTGAACTGCAATAGTTCCTAAGGGAAGAAAGTCGTTGAGGGCTTGCAATGTTAAAAGCACTGCTCTCATCTCTAGGACATTTATGTGCAGGTGGTATTCGAACGGTTGCCACGTGCCATGAACCATCCTGCCCTGATAATGCCCCCCCCACCCGATCAGGAGGCATCCGAAGTGACCGTGGCTACCGGGGCCGGGGGAACAAATGGTCTGCCCTGATGGACTAGAGGAGAGGAAATCCACCAGGATAGATGGTTCTTGCAGGTCTGTGTCACCAGGATCTTGTGATGCATGGGAAGCTGCTGGAAGGACCACTGTGTGAACAACATCCATTGTAGGAGATGCATGTAAAAACGGGCCAGAGGAAGAAGTGTGATGGCAGCCGCCATGAGGCCCAACACTTTCAGGACCAACCTGGCTTGTACCCTTTTGTTGGCAAGGATGATCCAAACGTGGTTTTGGATAGCTAGGATTCTCTGACTTGTTAGGTTTGCTGACATCCGAGTAGTGTCTAGATTTGCACCTATAAAAGTAATAGATTGGCAGGGCGATAAGGAGGACTTTTCGAAGTTTACCGAAATTCCCAACTGACTGCAGAGATGTAGGGTGTAATCTCTGGCTTGGAGAAGTTGATGCCTGGTGGTGGCTGAGAGGAGCCAGTCGTCAAGATACGGAAACAACTGGAATCCTTGACGTCTCAGGTGAGCCGTGACCACTGCCATGCATTTGGTGAACACTCTGGGGGCTGTAGTGAGACCAAAGGGCAGGGCTCTGAATTGAAAATGACTGGTCCCCAGCCGAAAGCGGAGAAACCTTCTGGAGCGTCTGTGGATTTTTATGTGATAGTACGCATCCTGAAGGTCTGTGGAGCACATCCAGTTGTCTTTGCCCAGAAAGGGCAAAATCGATTGAAGTGTGACCATCCGAAATCTCGTCTTTTTGACAGACTTGTTGAGCCTGCTGAGGTCTAATATTGGTCTCCAGTCTCCCGTCTTTTTGGGAACCAAAAAGAACCTTGAGTAGATTCCGGACTCTACTGGCTGGATGGCCCTTTTTTCTAGAAGCTTTGAAACCTCTAGTTTTGCAATTTCCTTTAGACCGGGTGGAACGTCTGGAAGGGAACTTTTCTGAGGGAAGGGGCTTTCCTCGAAAGGAATCTTGTAACCCTCGGATATGAGGGAACTTTTCTGAGGGAAGGGGCTTTCCTCGAAAGGAATCTTGTAACCCTCGGTTATGATCGACTGTACCCATCTGTCTTGAGAGAGGGAAAACCAGGCTTCTGGGTACAGTGGCAATCTCCCCCCGACTGCCTCCAAGGGTGGACAGTCGGGCAACACCTCAGGGATGCTGGAAGGGCTTGTCAGAGACAGGCTTTCTACTGCCCTGGTTCTGCGGACCCCCTGTGCCCCTAGGGCGGCATCTATTGTTATTACCCCCTCTGCCTCTGGGGGTAAACTGACCACGTGCGTCCGGCGTGACTCCCTGAGATTTTCGGAACCACATCTTTCCCCCCTTCTGACCTTTGGGATAAGGCCTAGAAGGGGTGGAGAAACGGACTCCTACGGCAGAAAGAGTCTTGCCGTCTTGCTCACACCTGGTCAAAGTGTCCTTCACTTGAGGGCCAAACAATGTTGACCCATCAAAGGGAGAGTTTGTGAAGGATGCCTTAAAGGGGTCTGCAAAATTACAGAGCCGCATCCAGGACTGACGTCTGAGAGCCACTCCTGTGCCTGCAGCTCTACTCGCCCCATCGGCTGCATAAGAAATGAGCCGCATGGAGGAGTTGGTTATGGAATTAAGGATTCCCAGCTGAGAAGCAATCTTTTACTGAGCTCCTGCTGCTGAAGGATCCTGTACTACTTCAAAGGGACATCATTAAAGAATTAGGTGAAGTCTGGTGAAGTGACATAAATAATTCAGCGAACGCATAGCAAAGGTCGCTGAGGAAAACATCCGCTTACCATACCTGTCCATGGTCCTAGACTCCTTGTTAGGAGGATGGACTGGTACGGAAGGATCTGCAAGTTCCTTCTTGGTGGCGGCCGCCACCACCATGGCATCAACCGGGACACCTTTAGTAAGAAACTGCTTTTCAGCGGGGGCCGTAATAAATTTTGAAGGTCTCCTGGGGACTGGTTCCACCGAATCAGGAGATGCCCACGCCTTTTGAGCTATGACCTCCATGAGAGGGTCGAAAGGCGGAGACACCCAGGAGGTGGAGGGTCGAGATCCAAAAGCCTCCAGGTATACCGATTCATCCTCGGAGGGGTTAATGGAGGGCCAGTTCCCCCTCTGTTTCAGGAGCTCAACGATGTCTGAAAAGGAGACATCCTCAGAGGGGGATCTTGGGGACCCCTCCGACTCATCCAAATCGGTATCCGATGTTGTAGACTCGGGGGAGTCTAAGTGCTTCCTCTTGCAGGTCCACTTGCGCGGGGGTTCACCTGAAGGATCAGGAGAAACCTCGGAAGAGGAAGTTCTTCCCAATGGGGAGACCTGGGGCGATGGATCTCTGGGTCCGGGAGCAAGAGAGCAGGAAGAGGTATCTACAGGCACTGTAGAGGGAGGAGCTAAAGGAACCGACTGCTGACTGAGCTCAGGGGCTAGCACACTCCTCATCACCTCGAAGGCTCCCCTCCCAGGGAGGGCCGAGAGATCCCGCCTCAAGAAACAGGGATCCCTGGTCCCACCGAAAGGGAAGGCTCCGAAGCAGATGTCGGGGCCGAGCTCACCAAGGCCGAAGCTCCGAGAGGGAGAACGGGGTCGGACAAGGGTCTGATGCCACTCGCCCCCTCGGAACCGACCAGGGAAGTCCAATGCCCGGATCCCTCCAAGGAAGGTCTCAAGGAGGAGATAGTCGAGGACGACGGAGCAGAAATGTGTGGTATCGGCTCCGAAGCAGCAACAGTCACGGTACCAATAATCTCCGGCTCCGAACTCTGTAGGAGAGTCGAAGGAGGAATTTGAGGAGGGTGTAGAATAGAGGTAGTCTGTTAAGACGGGCTATGGAGCATTTGGGCTAGTGCCTGTGATTTTAATAGCCTACTCACCACTCTCTCTAAATCATGGTCTGATAGCCTGGAAGACCTCGATGATCGGCTCTGATGGCTCCGCTCCGAAAGCAGAGGGGAGGCTGGAGCCGAGTGTATAGATTCCAAAGAAGGAGATCTAGACCTCTTTTTGGACGGAGCCATCGGAGCCGAAGAAACCTCGGCTCCAGGCAGAGCCGACGACTTGTCGTCTCCGAGTGGAGACAAAGATATCTCGGCTCTGGCCGGAGCCGAGACATGCTTCGACGCTAGGGTGTAGGCTCCAGCCGGAGCTGACACAGGTGCCGAAGCCAGGGTATCAGAGCCGGACAGCACCGATACTGAAGTTTCCACTAAGGAAGGATCGGCTCCGGACGGAGCCGATGTCGACTCCGGCGGAGTCGTAACCAAGACCACAGACTTGGACACCGAAGCCTGGGTCTTGGAAGGCTTAGAGGGCTTCCCGGAGCCGACCTTGGCCGGGGAGCTCTCAGGCTTAAGGAGACCCCTGAGGATCAATTTATTTCTACGTTCCTGCAGGACTTTCTGGCTAAAGGAATGACAGATAGCACAGGAGTCCTGCAGGTGTAGGGGTCCCAGGCAATAAATACAAGAAGTGTGACCGTCTGTCAGAGACATCTTCTGACAGCACGAGTCACACTTCTTGAAACCTGAGACCCTAGTATCTTTGGACATGTCCGAGTCCGAAATACACACACACACACACACACACACACACACACACACACACACACACACACACTCAGACAGAAAGACACTAATAACAAACTTAGAAGTGTAAGACACAGCTGTAATGCACAACACAACACCCACACCTAGGAAAATCCTGGCAGGACTGTAAGGGAGGGTAAGGCCTAAGGCCCAAAACACTAGAAACTTAAGAATAAGGGGTTGAGGAGAAAGGGTATGGAGCTAAGTGAATAAGGATTCACTAAAAATACTATAAAGAATAAAATTTAGGGAATTGGAACTAAATTTCCTCACAAATAACAATATAAAATCACTTACCAGGAGCTGGTAAAAAAGATGACCTCATTAGCGAAGCAGCAAATGAGAGCTGGGTAATTACCGCCTTGCATCATGGGATATGGGGCTGCCTCGAGCTGGTAAAAGTGACTCTCGAGCTTAGCAAGTGCCGAGTCGGAGCCGAGGATCGGCTCCGAACCCATCCAGCAAGAATGAAGGCGAGATTGACAACTTAACATCAATTCTTTACATATTCATTTATTTAAAAAAAAAAAAAAAAGTCCAATCATATGTGCTGCTATGTATTATAAAAGTAAAAGAAAAATCAGTGACTTACAATAAATATGTGCACTGATAATTGGGCTTAAAGCAGTGCACCAAAAAATTACCCTACTTTTAAAAGTAATTTTGAATTGAACTGAGAAGTAAATACAAAAAAGGAGCGGTCCAAAGACTGATCTCTAAGGGACTCCACTTGTGACTGGCCTCTTTGTAGAGGTGGACTCCCCAATTCTAACTTCCTGGGTCCTGTCTGTGAGCCAGTTGGCTATCCAACAGGTGACATACAGTTTGTACCGAACCTCTTGAGTTTGTCAACAATGCCCAAGTGAGGTACTGTGTCAAATGCCTTAGCCAGGTCAAGGTAGCCAGTGTGAATGATTTTGCCCTCAACCATTGCTTTGGTGACCTTCTCAAATAAGTCTACCAGGTTGAGTAGGCATGATGTGCCCTTGATGAAACCAGAGGTTTACTATACCTCTATTGATCATCTCCATGATAATTCTTTCTATGGCTTTACATACAAGACTAGTGAGACTTACAGGTCTGTAGTTTCCAGGTTCTGTAGATAGCCCACCTTTGTGCAGAGGGATGACTGTTGCCTTTCTCCATTTATGCGGCATGAAGCCTGTTTGGAGGCTACAGTTAAAACAGTAATTCCACAGGCCATGCTAGATCATGTTTCATGCTATTTAGAAGGCATCCTAGGATATTGTCTGGGCCTGCTGATGCAGTGTTCTTGGTCTTAGAGAGAGCATTAAGGACCTGTTCTTTAGTGATAGCAGGGGGAGTTATATTTGATGACATTTCCTGAGGGAAGTTTGTGGAGGAGTAAAGTTGGAACTGCATTTACCAGCCAGGAGGTTCGCTATTTCTTCTGGCTCAGTATAGGTGGCTCCATTTACAATGAGCTCAGCACACAATTATGTATTGCCTTTGAGGTTGCGGGCACAGCTAAAGAATGCTTTGCGGCTGTCCTTGGCCTGGGAGGCCAAACTTGCCTCAAATGTGGCTTTGGCAGACTATTTGTCTTCTGAGTTGTTTGTCTAGTTTGATGAGAATGCTTTTATCCTGCTGGGTGCTGCACCTCCTAATTTTTGCCATGATTTTCTTCCTCCTGTTATACGTCTAACTGATTTTATGATTCCACCAAGGTGGCTTGTTTCTTGAGTTAGTTCTGTACTTCTTCCTAGTGGGTATAGTTGCCTCTATGCAGCTATTAACATGATTGTACAGGGTTTCTGTGATATACTATTGGTCCACACCAGGCTAACAATACACTATCTTCACCTTTCTAGACAGCATTCCCTCCGTCTTGTCTCCCCAATCACGTTATATAATGCTCCCTTTGGCATGTCTGTCCAGACACAGGTAACAAGTGGAACATCCACAAAGATACCTTATTAAAAGGATACAAGGCCTAAACAACGTGTCCTACATGGACTGACTCAAAGCTCTGTCACTATACTCTGTTTTCTACAGACTGTTTAGAGGTGACCATTGTGAGGCATAAATGACATTGTCCAACCCAACAGTGATGGACTTACTGCACATCAGGAAGTCAAATGGCATCAAGAATACTCACGTTAGGGATCAATATTTCTTCTGCAAGTCAACAGAATGGTTTGAAGAGGCAGGTATATCTTGCAGAGGATACCACTGCTCTGGACCAGAATCCACATCCACATAAAACAAATTTCATTCCTGTCCATATTCAAGCGCAACATGGATCTATGGATGGGAAACAAAATTTACCCCAGGACTGCCCCCCTGTACTACTAATAGAAAGAGACAGCTCCTAAATACTTTTTCCACATGCAGGGGTCCCCTCAAATTATCAGTTATTTTCATTAGGGGTAATATATAACTATTGACCATGGCATGGGTAAGGCCAATCTCTAACCAAATGGGAGAGGTTAATTCGAGCACAAAAAAAGGAAATAGACTAGGCTTACAATGGCCTGCAAGAGCAGCTAGCCTATTTATCCATAAACCTTGGAACCTAGACTTTATAAAATGATTAAATTTTACTTATAGCAGGCCCTCCCAGTCAATTACCCCTTTCCCTTTGTTTGGCTCTTACTCATATTCTACACTCAAAACACTACCTGGTTCTACTCCTCCTTCTCTCTTTTCTCCAGCTCTACTATTTGCTGTCTGTTCTTTTCTTCACTTCTTACCTACTCCCTACACAATCTACCCGGCTATTACCTGAGAACCTCTCTCTGTTGCTCATATTTAAGCTCTGAACTGCACTGCAACTGCTTCCCCTATTGTGCTTTGATACTGGTATGCAACTGTGTATGAATATGACTGAGTTTTAAAATGTATTTACTGTGAATCATCTTTATATGGATGGATACGAGAGAGAGTGTGTGTGTGTGTGTGTGTGTGTGTGTGTGTGTGTGTGTGTGTGTACATTATGTATATATATATATATATATATATATATATATATATATATATATATATATATATATATATACATATACATACATACATACACACACACACACACACACACAACACACCTACATTAATACATAATTATCCATATAAAACATATACAAATTTATGCATAATTACGTATATATATATATATATATATATATATATATATGTGTGTGTGTGCGTGTTTGTGTACGGTGTACTTATACACATGTATCTACAAACATATACGAATGTAGCTATATACAGTACATATAGATATCAATATATACTATATGTATGCATTTATAGATATGTGTGGGTATATATACACACACATACACATATTATATATATATATATATATATATATATATATATATATATATATATATATATATATTGTATATATAAATAATTGTGAAAAATCATGAGTGCAAATGCAAAACTGCAGAATTATCAACAGCGTTTGATATTACTTGTTAATAAGCTTTCTCTGTATTACATTATTCTACCAGGACAGTTATTGTATTTATTTTCTTTTGTGTACTTTGTCTTTTTCACACTGACATATGGAGCTTTTCTCCCCATACATCCCCAATGAAAAGGGGTTTGCTTTTGCTGACTCAGTTGGGCTATCCCAGAAAACAAATGTAAATAAACCCATAAAGAAAAAATGGCCATATCCCTAATATCTGGAAGCGGGCTACTGTGGTCCTAGTACATAATGGGAGGCCCTTCCAAAGACACATCAACCTCACAACCATATTGCAAAACAAAGAGATCATCACATAACTTATTTGGAAAAAGAAAGGAAACCTCCTTTTCTATGACCTATGTATGCTTAATGTCATAATTTATTTTGTGTGAATGACAGTCCGAACAACTTACTTTGGTCTGAACAAAGCATTCAACACTATACTCCAATATGGAATCACAAATAATCTCAAGAACCTGAAGGTAAATGAAGCCACAACAACTTGGGTCCACAACTGACTACATGGTTGTACACAGCAGTTAAAAATGGAAGGAATCCTAACCATCCTCCATCACCAGTAGAGTATGTCTAGGCTCTGTCTTAGGGTCACTCCTTGTTGACACCTTTCTCGCATCTCAAAACTGTCACAAGCATTTCTCTCATCAAATACACGAGTGCAAACATGGAAACACAGTTGATAGTTTCATATGTGTATACTAGGCTAATGACCACTGGGGCCTTTAAAAGCCTAGCCATGAAACCCAACCTTATCCTACAAGTTACTGTATCTTAAAATTTTATTTTAAGGGGTGTATGCTAGTTAGGGCATGATTCAATGGCTACCTCTATTCATCAGAGACATAGCTAGCTTGGGTTGCGTGAATAGGGTTGGGGAAGGGCTCTGCTTGACATGGATGGGAAGCCAATTCCACAGAACATAGATTCTATGAGATCACAAGCAAAGTTTAAATCCTTATAGCTAGCAGTTCTAGTACTGCTCATTTTGTGGATACGCAAAAGGTCCATCAGAGTGGGATCCAACAATGCCTTGTATGGCAGGCATAAACCACCTCTCAGCAGTCTGTAGCATAGAAACAGGGCTTAGAGACAGTCTGTATAAGACACTGTTTACACCTGGTTTTCTTTTCCTGAGTAACTTCTGTGGACATTCCAGTTGTTGCATGTACCTGGTCAGGTACAAACCGAAGAAAGCGTTATAATCATTGATGGGTCTGATGATGGCTGAGTTGGATGAGTACAGTGTCATGATGACTTCCTTAGACTTAGATGCCATGGCCTTTTTTATAAGTTGAGTGACATAGCATGGTTTTCTTACGTTAGACACATTAGTCAAAAGCCACATTATTATCAACGTGAGTCACCAAACAGCTGAATACCATATCTACTTTTAAGGGGCATTTTATCAATGAGGTAACTTCCCTGGTGCCCAACTTCCCAAAAGGTACTATTATGCATTTCTTGTCATTGAGTTTTAAGTTGTGAAGAAATACTTATCCCAGCTGAATGTAATCTCCCGGTCATCTCAGATGTCCAAGTGAGAACCGCCCTAAACAAAGCAAAAAACACTGCATCAATGGGACCTGACGGTATCCTGGGTTGCGTGTTACGTGAACTCCAAGAGGAGCTAAACCCACACATAAAAATGCTATTTAACCTTAGCCTTACTTCGGGATATGTACCTGAACATTGGCGTACAGCAACAGTGGTCCCACTCCACAAGGGGGGGGGGTGCCTCTACAGACCCTGGAAACTACCGCCCCATAAGCTTAACCAGCCTGGTCTGCAAAGCTATGGAAAGAATCATTATGGAACTCATAAACAGAGACATAGGGGACCTACAGACACTTGACCCCACCCAGTTCAGATTTGTAAAGGGCAGATCCTGCCTTTTAAACCTGGTTGACTTTTTCAAAACAGTCACTAGAGCCATTGATGAGGGCAAAGCAGTCCATACAGCATACCTGGACTTGGCTAAGGCCTTCGACACAATACCCCACTCAGGCATCATAGATAAGCTCAACAGCTTAAAAGTAAACCCTTATGTCACTAGATGGGTTGCAAACTGGCTAAAGGACAGAACCCATAAAGTTAAAATCGCTGGAGCAATGTCAGACTCAAAGCCAGTCACAAGTGGTGTCCAACAGGGATCTGTCCTGGGACCCCTCTTGTTCGGCATTTATTTCTCAGATGTTAAAGCAAACATGGGAGGGCTGTGGCTGACAAAGTTCGCAGATGACTGCAAACTAGGCGCCATAGTCGATACACCAGCAGACACACATCCTACAAAAAGGCCTCACAGAAACGGACAACTGGTGCCGGAGTCACGGCCTTAAACTAAATGCCAAAAAATGTATAGTCATCCCCTTTGGGAAAAACAAAGTACCCACAAATTATCACAGACAGCAACCCACCGAGTACGGAAAAAGTAATCAGAGACCTAGGGTCCCAAGTCGACAGTGACCTCTCATTTGACACCCACGTTGCCAAAGTGGTTAGAAAAACATTCTACCTTGCACACCTCATCAGGAAGGGATTCACATCCAGATCCAAGGATGTCATTGTACCCCTATATTCCTCCCTCATCAGACCCATGATTGAGTACAATGCCCCATTTGGTATGTACCTCACCCGGCATTTGCAACAGCTGGAGAGACCACAAAAGTACCTCACCAAGAGGATCAAGGCTCCCCAACATATGTCTTATTTAGCCAATTCTGTCCACAAAGCATATGGGGTTGCCCACCTAATCTTCCAAAAAATGAGAGATATGCAGGAGAACCAACTGTCCCATTTATACAGATCTTATCAAACAGATTATAGAAAACTGAACTATGTTTCTGTAACCTACCAAAATGGCATATGGTATGTTTGAAGAAGGTACAATGAAAGTACAAAGATTCCTCACAAACAAGACTTAAAAGCTTCAAGGCTTGTTATACACTGAAAGACTACAGCAACTCCCTCTCTTGCTCTCTCTTTACCGAGTCTTATTGACGTCTTTGGGAAGTGTACTTACAGGACCCTTACTTTTTGAAGACCTTTACTAAGAATGACCCCTCCTGACCTGAACAAGAGGATAAACAGCCTCAGTAAAAAACAATATCAACCATATATGCCTATGAAATTAGCTTCCCTTCTTCAACTCAGCTCAACAAGTTATACTTCTGCAGAGATCTGGATGAATACATAGGCACTTGTCAGTTCAAACACAGAATTAAGAGAATCAAGTTCCTCAATGGCCAATAAGTCGAGCTTTTTCACCAAACCCAATATATCTATGAATGTTGTTCATACAGCAACAGTTTTGAAGCCCTTACCAAACTGTCACTCTGCTTTAAATAGCTATATTCATGTCACTACTAACACAGTCACACAACACTCTACAAAGCCCACAAGTTAGCAAAACAGCAGAAATCAACACTCCAATTCTTTAGGGTACTCACTATAAAAAAGATGATGTTCTAAGGGGTCCAATAACTAGGTAGCCAATCCCACCAACGCAACTATAAATACTGATGCAGACATATTGGTTAGGAAAAAAACAGTTTTAGTTCTGGCATGGTTGTAATTTTTAGAACTTTTTCAGAAAATATATTTACCTGTCTAGGTTCCAAAGCATCATCTAGTCCAAGGCCACGGATATGTGAATGGGCTCCTGTTACAGAAACAAACAAGCAAGACATTTACTTTTTATAACAATCCTAGACTTAATCAGCATGATGCAACAGGCTCCTGTCTTCTCTTTTTAAATATTCCCTGCACTTTGCTTGTGTCCTTCTGCTCTCTCTGAATGAAACAGATTGTAGCTTTTACTACTACACAAAAGTGCAAAAAATACTTTTTGTATGTCTGTCCTCCTACCTGCAGACATCCCAGTAAGCATATACTGGGCAGGTGGATAGGTAATGGATTCAGTGAGAAAATGTCTTTCAATAATACAGGTGGCATAATCCATCAGACTAGCCTACCGTTCTTAAAAATGGATGCCTTCCTTATATGTCCCAAATCTTCAACAGAGATTCACAGGATTGAAGCATATCCTGAGAAAATCTCTCTCTTCCTACACCCCAATGTTCACAAAAAGAATAGTTAAAAGTCCAGTCATTTCTCTCCGTTCCTAGCCAGCCCTCTGACACCAAGGTTACTAGCTTATGCAGCCCAGTTGTGTTTTAAGCAGGCACCCTGCCTCATGCCAGCAAACCTCCCATCAAATACTCATATGAAACACTAGGATTCTTGGTTCTATAGCTTTTTACAATGTACTGCACTTACAGAAACAAGCAGTAACAATGTTTACTTAAATGTACTTTGTCATATACACTCTCTTCACATACACAGTGTTACTTTATTCAACTATTGATAGTTAAATAAAATTAATACATTTTTATTTCATCTTTCATTTGACAATAAAGTGGAGTGAATGGACACAAAACTGAAAACTTTAGCCACATCCTAAATGTTTCATAGAAACAAATAAAAATAATGTTTTAAGTGTGTTGATGGACTGACAGAGCAGGACATTTTTCAAATAAAAAAACAGGCAAAAACTTCAACAAAAGAATAATCAGTATACCAAACAAATAGTCAGAACTGGTTATAGCATACAACAAATAGATACATAAAAGAAACACAGCAATGTACAAAAACAGGATACAGACATAAGTAACTGTATTATATTGCACAGAAAGGTCCTAATACTATAAGCCATAAGGCAAGTCAAAATAAAAGTGTAGCTCTGTATGGAGGATAAAAGCATAAAGCAGAGCAACAGTGAAAAAAAATACAGCACTGTAAGTAAACATACCATAACAGTTGGATAGTCGAATGATCACTGCTACAGTATTCTTAGCTACATGGGTTATATCCCGCATTGGATATAACTACCGGCCAGCTTCCAAAGCTTCAGGTCACCTTCCACACACCCAAACGGTCGCAGTCAGTTCAAGCTAAGCTAACTAAAAAACATGTTTACACGCCAAGACATTCAGAGCTTTCATGCCATCAGAGAGAGGGAGTCTGAGCCCTGAAAAGACAATGCTAGGAACAAAAAATAAATATCCTCACCCTGGCATAAACAACACACCAGAAAATAAGGGGGATAGAGTGAGGGTGCAGCTACTTCAACAGTAAAACACCTACCGTTTTGGTAAGTGTACTTACACAACTGTACTATGTTAAATCAGACTGATCACTGCTGTAGTAACCTTAGCTATAAGGGTAGATTATCCTAGCTCAATACATTTGGGAGGCTGAAGAAAGGTCCATGACCTCCTGCAGAATGGTGCTAGTAAAGCCTGATCCAGACCTAGCTAAGAAATCAAGCTTATAATGCTTTATAACAGTATATACAGAAGACCAAGTTGCTGAGAATCCAACCCTTGCGAAAAAAGCCACAGATGACGCCAAGTCATTGGCATAATGGGCCTTATCCCTGCCTGGAATAGTTTTGCTGTGATAAGTTTAACAAAAGGTTATAGTGTTAGACAACTTGGATATAGTCTGCTTTGAGAAAGATTGTCATTTTCTCCTACCTTAACAAGAAATGAACAATTTTTCCAAAGATCTAGAAGATTTAGTTCTGTCAAGATAGTACCAGACTTTTCTGTGAACATCCAAGGTATGGAGTATCCTTTTTCACTCATTTTATGTTCAGAAAGAAAACGGGGAGGTTTGGCTTAATGTAACCATGGATAGCACTTTAGGCATAAAAGAATGATTATTTCTAAAAGAAACCTTGGTCTCTGTGGAAAATGAGATAGGGTCGCCTCACTTTGAAAGCTTGAAACTCTGATATCCCTCTTGCACAGGTCAGAGCAATAAGTAAAACTGTTCTCCATGTTAAGAACTTCAAGTTAGCCAGGCTAGCTGGTTCAAACTGAGCAAGTGTTAGCTTCTCTAACTTAAAATTACCATAGCAAGTAGGGGTCACTGTTTTTCTTGGAGGCCTCTTAGTCCAAAACCCATTTCAAAAACTTTTTTGACACAAGAATGCATTGAAAGAGGAGGATCCATGGGCAGGCATGCTGAAATGGCCAATAAAAACACCTTGATAGAGGAGTAAGAAAGGCAATAAGATAGTAACTCAAACAAATATTGTAAAACCAGAGAAGAACTAGCTCTGAATCGGTGCTGGTTATGTTGTTGGCACCAACTAGAAAACCTTTTCCATTTGCTAATGTATGACTTTCTATTAGCAGGTTTTCTTGCCTCCATTAGTATCAGCTACACATCCTCAATAAACAGGTGCCTAAAGAGAATTCAGATCCTATCATCCAGACAGTCAAGTAAATTTGATTGGAGTCAGGGTGTATCAAACTCCCCAATCTTGTGTTAGTAGAAACAGTCTGTGAGGAAGCTTGTGATAACTGCCCATGGTAATTTTCAAAAGGGAGAACCACTGTTGTCTGGGCTAGAAGGGAGTCACCATGATGATCTTGGGGGATTCCTTCTGAATCTTCAGAAACATCCAGGATTATCAGTGCAGGAGACTGGAAAAGCATACAGGAACATTCATGTCCAAGGAAAAGAAAAAGGCATCTCTCCTCCAGGCCTTCTTGCATTGACTGTTAAGACAGAAAGCAAAGAGGTCTATTTGAACTACCCACAGATGGAACAAATCTTGGAAGACCCCATGACCTAGTTTTCATTTGTGAGGATCTGCTTTTGTCCTGCTCAGCTTGTTTACCACACAACTTTGCTCTGATAGAAAGTAGGATGCCTGTACAGTGAGAGTGTGCTGCAAAGCTATATCCAAAGCTATCGACAAGGGGGTGGGGACAACCTGGATCCCCCTTGCTTGCTGATATACTACATGACTGTGGTACTGCCTGTAACAAATGGAAGAGTTCCTGGGGACAAAAGATGAATCAGAAAATTGAGTCCAATGATCAGGGCAAATTTATCTGCTTGCATCTGTCCTTTGTGTCCCACACACCATGCAATTTTATCCTCCCTGAAACTACTCACCAAGCAAAGTTAGAGGTGTCTGTAGTGACTGACTGTATCTAAATGGACCTGGATTTAGGGATATTTGTCATCTCTACCAAGTGATTTTTCTTCTGAAACTCCAGCACTAGGATTTAAAAAGACAAAGGATGTTGGTGCTGCAACCAAAGAAACGTCAGATGCCACTGTATCTTTTTATATGGAGTCTTACCAGGGTATCAATGAGAATCATAGATGCCATGAGACTCAAAATTCTGAGGTATTCTCTTGCAGCGACCTAAGTCTGAGTGGAAATTTTCAGAAACAGATTTAGACATGTATCTACTTTTTCCTGTAGAAGAAAAGCTCTTTGAACTAAGGTGTCTAGCTGACAACTCAGGAACACATTCCTCTGTGAAGGAGTCAAAAAAAGACTTTGGATGTTCCCTTGGAACCCCAATTTGTGTAAGAGATCTCTCACCCAAGTGAGAGACTCCTGACACTTTGAAAAAGACTCTGCACAGAAAGGCAAGTCATCTAAATATAGAACAATGTGGATACACTGTAGCCTGCAATGACCTATAAGTGAAGCTGAACACTTTTATTGCAGTGGATAGCATAAGGCAGAGAACTGATAATGTGATCCAGGCACATAAAACCTTAAGAAACTCCTGAAGTCCAAATGAATATGGGTGTGATAAGCACCTTTTAAATCAAGTGCTACCAAGAAACTTGAATGAAGAAAAAGAGGTAACAGATAGTGAATTGACAACATTTTGAACCTGGGTACTACCACAGGTTTAGGAAAGAAAAGATCCAGAACTGGTCTCCAAGCATTTTCTTTCTTTAGCCCTAAAACATCCTTGAATAAAACCCTTTCCCCACCTGTGAAGAAGCAACTGGCTCTACTGCTCCCTGGGACAGCAGGTGATAAAGGACAGGTGGAAATAAAAAAAGTCTGGTA
Source organism: Protopterus annectens (assembly GCF_019279795.1). Lineage (NCBI taxonomy): Eukaryota > Metazoa > Chordata > Ceratodontiformes > Protopteridae > Protopterus > Protopterus annectens. Next base: position 720,768,146 of record NC_056743.1, on the reverse strand, counting down.
TGGTGGCTGAGGAATTACACCCTGGAAAGGAGGAAATTTTCTCCCACTGCCATCTTTAACCTTGATGAATGATCTTCAGAACACATTTGTCTGAAACCAACTGTTGCAAAAGAGAAAGGTGGAGATTTAGACTTCCTTGAATAGAAATGGGGCTGCAAGGGTGGAGTGGGGTAAATATAAGGTTCCCTTAACAGTCATTCTGACTTGTTGGAAAGCCCTTAGTTTTGGGGGTTTCCTGAATTCTTTTTGGAGCACCCTTGCATTTCTACTTAAATGTCTGAGTACCTGCATTTTATTGAGGTTGTATATTTTGTTTTCTGCCAAAACTGGATGACAGGTTTGAGAATCCCTAAATCTCTACCCAAAGAGAGAATTTAAAATTGCATTTTTAACGTCATCTGGGAAGTTTTTGAGAATGCAACTAGGCAAACATCCTCGAAACACTACCAGCGGCTACTGCCCTGGAAGAAGTATTAACTGGGGCATGTACACACTGTAAACGAGGAATGACTTATGCAACTGAAGAAACTTGTTTAAAGCAGGTTTTTCCTCCCAAGAAGAAAATGCAAACAAAATATTCCTCAAACTTTCAGCATAAATCTGAATAAACTTTAACATACGAGCATGACAATTAAAAAGTCAAAATAAAACTGCAGAAGTATACACTTTTCCCACCTCATCAAAAATTTTCCCATCCTTATAAGAGGCTTTGAATTAACTAAATGGTTAGCAGCAGTAGGAACTAACTAAAGCTATAACTGCTGGGTTGGGTTTAGGAAGTGTGCATAAAAACTTAAGACAGAGGAACTGTATACATTCTATTTGTCTTTTTAGGGGCAACTGGCTAATTATCATGAAAATTGCAGTGACATATAATTTCTCCAAAGCTAACAGAACTGGAGGAATGGGTGAAAGTTCTGGAAATTCTTTCTGTAACCATTCACACTATTTTCTGATGGACGGACAAACCTCAGTGTTCTCCAACTAAACACTGGCACATTCTGGAAAGACTCGAAGGAAGAGAACCCCCCACAGGGAAAAAACAGAAACAGAGCTCTCCTTGCAGTCAGAATCAGAAATTTGAGGAGAAAACCCTGTATCTGCCCCTTCATCTTCCAGTTCAGATTCAGAATCTTGAATTTCTTCTGGAAAACAGGCATCTTTCTTTCTTTTGCTAGAGACCACCTTAAAAGAAGCCTGAATTAAACCTTGAGCCAGACCCAATAAACTATTCCTAAGGAAATTTGAGGAGTAGTAGATAAGTGTTTAGTTTTCCATTTTTTTTTTTTTTACAGGAAAAATGGGGCTAACAGTATTATTAATGGCAGCAGTAGCTTCCCCAGGAATGGGCACAACATTGTGATAAAACAGGGAAATCTTCCCCGTTCCCTTTCCCAGAACCACAGTCTCTCTCTCGCCCATCGAGGGGACCTCAACAGTCACACAGGATGTGACTAACCCTCATACCATAGTGGATGTAGGTGTTACACTGGAGGGATCTGGGGTAAAAGATAAGTGGTCAGAGGAACAAACAAGGGCTACTGCAGAGTCACTCACCTGCAGCTGGGGCAAACTGTCTGCCTGCTGTGGGGGCAAAAGCTGTTTCCTTAACTTTTTCCTTTTGAGGCTGGAAGAAGGACCAACACTGGGACCAGTAGTTTGCTCCATGGTCAAGCTGAAAATGTTGCCTCTTTCTCAAGGAAAACAAGCAGCAAATGCCAGTAAACATTAAAAATCTTTACAAGTAATTTTTTTCACAAAAAAAAAAAAACATTAAAAAGCACATTAAAACACTTTGCCAGATCCAAAAAGTAAAATAAACACAACTTCTCCCCAGAAAAAAATGGTTTTCAACTATGTTAAACATCTTCTAAACAAACATAAAAAAGTCCACTCCCATTTAAAAGTACAATACACACTCATGGCAGTCCATTAAAACACTAATGCTTAGCTTAAAAATAACTCTCCTGAGCAAGACGTTATTAATAAACAAACAAGTTTTTTTTTTTTTTTTTAATGGAAGGGTTTTCCCCAAAGAGAACTTACCTGCCAAGCAAAGGAACAATACAAGCCAATCATTGATCCTTGAAGCCTACTCTTTGGGTGCAGGAAAGCTATGAAGGGCTTGGCACCCAAACCTTTTTAGCCAGCTCAACTTGAGCTGACTGATAGTTTGGGCATGTGGAATGCACCCTAAAGCTTTGGGAACTGGCCAGATGTTATAAGCAGGATATAACCCATGTAGTTTAAGGCTACTGCAGCAGTGATCGTCATGATGAACACCAGAATATACAAATAAATATTAAGTAGAAACCGTAAGAACAAAACTAATAGAAAACAAGTAATAATCAGAAAAAAACTATTTTCAAGAATGAAAACCTACCGCTCCACCCTTAAATTACAGTGGAGTACCAGGAAATGCACTGGGGATAATCCTGAGTAAAAAAGTACAGTTGCTTAAGTGTTGGTTACCTGTAACAGTAGATGTTTGAATTTCACACTACCTCAGTGACACAGGAGTTCTGTGCCTGCACACAAACCCAAACTGACAACTTTCTAGAGCTCAGAATCCCCTTCTCTGATTCTCTGCGACAATGGATTGGGTAAGCCCCTCCCATCAGGCAAAGCCTAACCCCTGTCACAGAAAGTCAGTTATTCAGACTTTTAGAGCCAAGTAAGATGAATCAAAATAACCAGAAACAAGAATTGCCTGAAATCAACCAATATGCAGCCACAAAACACCCACACAATTAACCAAAACCAACTAACACAACAAGGCTGGATTCCATCAAACTAGATACAAAATAAGAGGATGGTGGGTGTATGCTGCTGCTGAAGCACAGTGAAATACAAACATCTAATGTTACAGGTAAGTAGGACTTGCATAACTGTATCATGTTTGCCATTCATACTGCCTCAGTGGCATATGGTAGACATGAAAAGCGTACCCTACCTTTGAGGAGGAAAGATAAGGATTCAGGTGTCTACGTTCAAGCATTGAATATGGATTAAAGTGAATGCCTTATAATCGAATATGAAACAGAGAAACTTTAAAGTACTGAAAATGTTTAACATCGTAACATAACTTCACCTAGGATGAAAATGCATTTTCATTCGGAAACACCTCAATTGTTTTGCAATGACATTTTAACACAGATGATGTGAAGAGCCAGCAGATGGAACAGGTTTAGGTGGTGTGTTTTTCACCCAGATAGAATATGCAACGTTTTTGTCTAATATCATATGGGAGAATTTTCTTCCTGCAGAAACTTTTTTTGAATGAGTAATCCATGTTGATAACAAATGGGGAGAAAGCCCACAATACAGAAAGGGGCGGGGTTAGTAATAACACAGAAGAAGATAACAAGCACTCATTCAGCTGCAAAATTTATGTTCATGTACATGTCTAGATAAACTTGTTTACACTAGAAGAACAATATAACCAAATTCAGTATTGCAATCATTGCCCATTTAATGTATTTTTACTATGCGGATTAGTTACAATCAGGATTTGTATCAGACAGCAATTTTGCCTTCCCTACAGCATTAAATGTGATGTCAGTTGTATGCATGTACAACAAACCTGTAGAATAGCATGCTGTCTTTTTGCTTATTAGATGTTAGAATTCATGAAGGAAGCTGCATATCTTGGAATGAAACTGGTTTGGTTTTGATTTAATAAATTTGTTTGGTTCTTTTACAGTTGGTGACTTTATACATTTTACACACACACACACACACACACACACACACACACACACACACACACACACACACACACACACACACACACACACACACACACACACCTCTTTCAGAGAACTAATGTTCCAAATATGTATTTTGAAAGGCATTGCCCAACACCACCACCATCTCCAAGAATACACCTACTCAGAGTTAATGCAGTATCAAATAAGGGTGAAATCTCAAATCTTCACTTTACAGCATGATTATTTTAAATATGGCTGAAAGGTTACTCTGCTTCAACTACCTAAGCACAACTTGTGACGGTACAATCAACTTTCCACTGATGTAACTATTTTCACTAAAGCAGATTCCTAGTAAAGCTAGAAAGATCTGGTACCCCTTGTCTGTTAATGTATAGCATCACTAAAGGGTTCTCTACATTAAATGTGCATGTGCCCCTGAAGAAAACTATTCTGATAATCCACAAAGGCACTGAAAACTGCTTTCACATCTTTTAGGTTTGCATGTAAAGCTGCATCTTTCTTTTTCGAGAAGATGCTCTAACAGGTTGCCTCAAAAAGAAAACAAGTTAGTGGAACTGACAGATAAAAGACTGTGGCAAGGTCAACTTTGAGTGTTATAAAGATCATGAGCATCTCGGGTATCTTTCTATGCCCTATCACCCTGCTTGGAATCTGAAGGCTGTGTGCCTGGATACTGACACTTAGCATTTACAATGCCCTGACAGTTGCAAATAAAAGTAGGTATAGTCTACTCAAATTCTAATAATCTCATCACTTTTTACATATTTTTTCTTACGAAAGCAGGGACAACTAGTGGGTTAGTTAAGGATACGCCATGCAACCGATTATTTTTGAAAAGGTAATTTCTTAAGAGGGGAAGCAGAGGGCTAAGACTATGTTCTTGAGGTCAAAATCAGGGCAAGGAAGATAGTCAATCTGATCTGATCTACATAAAACTCCTCTTGATCCTCAGAAGACATGGGAGATGCTCATTTGTATGTTTTTTTTTCCCCTTCTACAACCGTCACTAGTATCAGGAAAGATCTGTAAGTTTCCATATTACCTTCACCAGTGCATCAGAGGGACTAATACAGGTTTCTGCTGTTATGAGGCAGACTCTTGTACGATGCTGAAGAATTCTCATAGAAATACTTTTTAACCAAACTGCAGGGTAGAAACATCCAGGTACTCATAGCCAGTTTAGGGGGAGGAAAAATCTCTGACCAGAGTTAAGTTACTCTAGTAAGACTTTTAACTTTCAGCACTATTCCAGCAGATTCCATCAAGTTTTACTTTCATAGACTGAAACACCAGAACCAGTAGATGCTCATAGGCTACTTTAAATTACAGGTTTAAGATGCCCACTTTTGGGAGTTGTCAATTAAGTAAAGCATATTTTTTCATGCAGCTTATGGGGAACTTGTATTTCTTCAGCAGAATCCCTGGATGCCTCCTTAACTTACTCATTTCCTTCTGCCTTTAATATCCTGAAAAGCTGTCTTTCCCCCTTGTGCCTTTTCAGTCTTTTTCTAGTTGCATGGCAGAGTGGGTTTCATACTGAAAATTAGCATTCTCTTTAGATTGCTTCTCTAAGGACTTTTAATGTTTTTCCTTCTAAATAAGTAGCTAAAGAGTTATGCTTCTTCAACTTGGCATCTTTGTTAAATTTAACACAAGCACTTTGCCACTCCAGGTTATTAAAATAACGCAAGCTCCAAGCTACCAACTCCTAATGATCAACACAATCTAAGCAGAAACACTACAACTGGAAATAAGAAATAAATAAAAGACCTGCAAACCTGGTGACCAGTCAAAGTGAAAAAAAAAGACCAAAAAACACAGAAACAGAAAGTCTTACTACTAAGCTATCTGGGTCAAGTTTCCAGATATCACAAATGACTGACAAAGTGTTACAACCTAGAGAATCCACAGCATCCATTAACATATACCAAAACAGTAGACAAATAAAGACAATCCTACTGCAATCAGGCAATACTCATCAGCTAAATTATGCTCCCCTGCCACTGACAAACTACTACAGCCCACAATACTATACTATGTGGGGAAACAATGCAGACAGAGAAGCTATGAGTTGGAAAATGACTACCTTGCTCACCTGGATTGCTAATAAAACAGGCATAAGCTAGGACAATGGAATGTTGCAGTGTAAAAATTGAAGCACTGAAAACAATATAATATAAAAACAGTACCAAAAGCAAAGGAAATCAATGCTTGACAATGCTAAACAGTCACAAAATATCAGCCAAAGACAATTTCTAGAATACCACACTGAAAACATTCTAACATTCAGAGTTAATGCAGCAGTAAGACAAGAGCAAGCCATACAGTTCCCATTCCTCAGGAATGCAAAAATATACTTTTTATTGCTGATTTTTTATTTAAGTACAAATAATCAGATTGCGTAAAATGAATTTGACAACAAACCAGATCCAGAAATCTGACAAATCTCAAACTCAAGACAGAGAATTTGAGGAATGCACAAATATAAATTTTATTGCTTATTTTTATTTAAGTGCAGGATCTGCAGTGGTGGTGCTGCAGTAGCATTGTCGCCTCACAGTAACACGTTGTCCTGTTCGATTCTCAGCTTAAAAGCATCTTCTGTGTGGAGACATGCGTGAATGGGCGTACCTTCGTTGAAGGTTGTGCATCAGGGATGGCAACTCGGCACATAAAAATCTACTGCCAATCATTAGCGGACCTGGAGTTCCTCTGTGGCGATCCCTAACCGGGAAAAGCCGAAAGACACAACAACAACAACAACATTTTTAAGTGCAGATAATCAGATTGCGTAAAATGAGTATAACAACAAACCAGATCCAGAAATCTGACACAAATCTCAAACTCAAGAAAGAGAGGATTTGAGGCAGCCATTAACAACCTTCTGGAGCAACATAGTGACTACAAATGAATTATATCCAATACAAACCAGCCACTGTTACTAAAAGGAACAACGCATCTACTAGGAAGCATCACCAGAAGAAATAAAACAAACTCACCAATTCTTTCAATCCTGGTAACATCTCGTACTTCAGGAACTTTAGTTGTTGCTGTCTAAACGAAGAAAAAAGTAGATTATAATTCTAGAAGTGCCAAATGAATGCAATACAAATTATGAGTGACATATACAGTGCTTAAATATAAGAGGAAAAGTAAGTTGTTTATAAAAAAAGTACAATGCCAGCACAACTGCAAAAATCTGGCAAAATAAAAGCAGACAACCTGAAAAATGTAAAGAGTTTAACTATATCTGCAAAAACGTATCAAAATAAAATCAAAAATGGGAGCAGTACAACTGTATCTATTGCAAAATAGCTGCACAAAAGTATCGCAGTTGAACTCTCTCACACACACACACACACAAAATTCAATATATAAATTACTCCGGTTAGCAGGATTCACAAAAATAATACATTTTATTCTGGATTTCATCAACAAACAGAAAACCACCACCATTTTCGGACATGTCAATAAAACCAACTACAACAATGTATTTTTCTCGTTTCCCTGCGCTTCTAAGCATAAATGGATTCTGTTCACGGTTTCAGCCATGCGAACAGATAAACGTAGAGAAGATTGGGACAGATACTTTTCTTAAAGATATTTGATTATCATATTCTCCCAGAATTGTACTGAACATTTATTTTTTTTTTAGATATTACAGTAACTGGTTACCTGTTATACTATTTGAATAATTAAAATGTCATAGCATATCCCCCTGGTTTGGTATACTGATTACTATATACTAACAAGGAGGTGCTACTATCAGTCAATTCCAACTGATTGTTTTGATCACTTGGTTGTTACAATCAAAGCTTTACAACAAACAAAAATTGTTGCACTTTTTCGTGGGGGTAAGCACTATTAAAAAATGGATGTAAAGAACATTTAACAGTATTTACGTAATGCCTAGGGGTCTTATAGTCTCTTGCCATCTAATGTTCCGATGCTCTTTTACAATTACACCGTATTGATATTTCTAGGAGCAAGTTAGAAAAAAATGCATCACTTTGAAGATGCTGCTAAAAAAGACCTGACAATATATTGTTTAATCCTTCAATTCATGCAATCTAACACTATTTTACAAATGTCCATTGTTGCAAAAAAGTCCATTATGTGACACTGGAAGAGTTCAAACCAACTGTTGATAAAGGAATGTTGACAAATCTTGCTTGACATTCATCAGACAGTGCTGAAAATAGCTCAGCAGAAAGGTAAAGAAGCTTTTACAATACACCGATGGCTCCCATGCATGGTTATTTTCAGTCTTCTCAGCTGAATCTGTACTTTTATTGCTATTTTTTTTTTTGGTTCAATACCCTTAAGGATATCTTCCTACCACGTCATTCTAAACATCTGGGTTGAGTGCATATACTCCACAATTACAATTACATTACAGTCCACAAATGGCAAAGTACAGTACATACCAACACTACATTTTAAGGTTTCCTTACAGCCTGCATATACTCCTTTTTTTCCTTTATACATTCTCTATATTTTATATTTTATTTGGCTCCTAATCTTCTCTCCCGTGTTCCTGGGCTCACAGGATAATTAACAGTCTGACTCAAGGTAAGCTATGAAACCACTTTAGCCATAAAAAAGGTTAGTTCTCAAAGAAACACTGTCCTTCTGTAAAATAAGATAGAGCTGACTTGCCTTAAGTGCTTGTTACTCAGATACTTTTCTAGAAAAAAAAATTAATGTAATGAGTAAAATATTCTTCCATATGAAAGAACCTCAACTCAGTCCAATGAGCAAGATCAAATGGAACAAGAGTAAGCTTTCCAAGCTCAAAGTTCAGATTCCAAGAAGGAGACATTTATTTTCTAGGTAGTCAGATATGAAACACCCCTTTCAGAAACTGAAACACCCCTTTCAGAAACTGCTCAACTTGAGGATGGTTAGAATGGGAGACAATCAGAAATGGCCAACAATCTTAACATGACATGGGAATTAATAGAAAAACAGAGTACAGTAACTGAGGAGACAAACAAATCTACTTGAGGTGAAGACCCAGAATGAAATGTTCATTAATGACTCCAGTCAAGCAGAAACAGGACAGACCCTCAAGCCTTGCTCTGTTTGAATGTATGAAGCGTTAAGACTCAGAATGAGCACAGGTGCTAGCTCATACGCTGTTGAAAACATATTTGAAAAAGAGAATTGTGCAAACTGAATTTTAGTTAAGCACTTCCATTCTTTTTAATAAAATGAAGAACTTCTTCAGAACATAAATCATTTAACTTCTCACAGGCTATCTCAGTAAGTCTGCAAAAAGGGTAATATCTGTTTATGTACCACATCACTGTGGTGTTATCTGTATAAATTTGCTGAGGTCCATGGGGCCAAAGATGATTTAAGGCTTTCAAAGCATTCACCTTTGCCATCACCCATCTCATTTATATGCTTCAGTCTGTTATGGGGTTCCACAGACCTTGCACTTTCACACATTTGGAAACCACTCCCCATGGCAGATCTGATGCATCTGTGGTGACACACTGGAACTGAGTCAGAATGGAGAATAAGACATATGGACTGTAAGAGAGAAAGCCTACAGATCAGATAACATCTCGCCTTACAAACCACCCAAAATAGGAATCTGAAAAGATAAAGGATAACAATGCTAAGTCTAGACTGAACTAAAGTACCACTGTATTTTTCTCATGTGGAGTCTGGGCACAGGAAACCTGGGTTTTGGTCTTCTGGTCTTTCATCCATAAGAGTTGTACCCCCAAAATAAATACTGAGAAATTCCCCTTGCAAATATCTGGCTTTGATTGGAATTCCAGGCCATCTCTGCTCTGGAGGAAAAACATCTTTTCACAGGGCAGAATTTAACAGACATCACAGGAAAACCAATTCTGTTAGAATAAATGGGGGAAGATTTACGAAAGTGGACTTGATAAGACACAGCAGCAGATTCTGAACAGCTGCTAAAGACTCTTAGACAACTGGATAGCATCTGGAGAGATAAGACAACTCTCCAAATGCAGAAAGATGTAAATGCCTTGAATTCTACAATAAGGAATTACTAGAAGCAGACATTTTGTAAATGGCGTCGGTGAAGTAGCAAGTCCACAGGGTAAGAGAGAATGGATACTGTGACTCAGATACAGAATATCTTAAGAATTGCCTAACTGCTTGCCAATATGAATGTGATGGTAAGCACCCTTTAGGACTAGATTTACAATGAAAGCTAGCAAAAAACAGCAGAGGCAGAAAGAGCTGAAGTAATAACATTTTGCACTCTGAAGCCATGACACAAAGATTTTGAAAGGAAAGGTGTAGCACAGGCCTCCAATTTCCTTCCCTCTTTGGTACCAGAAAAATATCTGGATAAAAAGCCTTTGCTCATCTGACAGGTAGGCACAGATTATTTTACTCCCTAAAAAAATCATTTGGATTCAGATTTGGAATGAACAGGTAAACTTGGTTTGCTCTGCAAGGAGGAATTCCTGGAAAAGAGGGAGGGATTCTCACTGCCAAATGTACCACTATTGAATTTCCTTTAGAATTGTTGATCTGAAATAGTCTGTTGCCACAAGGGAAGATGAGAGAGGAAGAGATTGCCAGAGTGGGAGGGGAGGGGAGGGAGGGGATCCTGAACAAGTTGACTGGGGGGGGGGGTCCATTGCTGTCCACAATTCTTTCAGGTTTTCATTTTTTTCTGGATCCTCCTTGCCATTGCTTGTTAAAAACCTGTTTGAAGGTACCTTGCTTGTATTGCTTATTGGAAAAGGGAGATAATGAGGAAAGGAAATTGTTATTCGCCTTGAAAAAGGAGAGTTGAAAAATATGAGTAATTCCATGAATCAACTTTTCCCTTTCATCATAGTTTTTGAGCAACTCAAAGTTCCGTTCCTTGCATAAGGGAGAATTTAAAATTTCAGCCATAATATTTCCAGGAAAGTTCTGAAAAAGAAGCCAAGAAAATATTCTCATAACTGACCCAGAAGCAACATCTCGAAGTAGTATCAGCAGCATCATAAGTACAACATGTTTCGTAATATGAAAAGTTGATATTAAAGAGGCATTCAAAAGATTTTGTAACTCTGAAGACAGGTGAGAGGTTGTCGAAAGATAAAAAGCAAACCTTTTACAGGTGAACTTGTCAGTTTAAAGTTCTGAAAGTTAAAGCAGCAGAAGAATCCACTTTCCCAGCTTGTCTAAAGCTATCCCATCCTTATCAAAGGGAACTGGGTAAGCAGCAGCAGCAGAAGCAACCTGTTTAGCAGAACCACCTTTGGCTAGGAATTTGCTGATGGATCTACTTTATAGTTAAACAAACACTTATGAAACTGAGATACCCTGTATAACTTCTCAGATTATATGGGGGCAGGAGGTTGACTGTCAGGTAAACTGGAAACTGAGAAAAATAAATATTCTCTAAAGTAGGCAAAACATGAGGAATAGCTGCAGACCTAGGCATGTCTAACTAACAAACTAATACATTTTCTGTGCAACAAGAATATCATTTTGCTCCCACTGAAACTTCTTTCATCGCTGAAAAATCTTTAAGAGACAAATCCAAATTACTACAGTAAACTCTCAGTTAACTGGAACTCAAGCAAACGGCAAAAAAAAAAAATACCTTATGTTTTTAGAGTTTTAAAAAGGAAGATAGGAATAAATTCCCTCTCCCCCCAACTCGAGAACAAGTCAAACCAGATAAATAGTATAGTGTACAATATTAGTCAGGCCTATTTTTAATAGTAGGAACTCTCAAGCAACCAAAAACTAGTTATCCGGCATTTACCAATCCCCATGAGTGCCAGTTATTATGTTATGTAGTCCTATCTCGTCATAATTCTTGCTGAATGGGTTAGAGCCAATATTCAGCTCTGACTCGGCCTATATTAAAGCTCGACAGCTTTTAACTGGCTCAAGGCTAACCCCTAATGTACGGTGCCGCACGGCAATGCCCCAGATCTAGTTTGCCACGAAAGCTTCGAGGTTGTGTCTTACTGGCTCGTTGGCCAAGTAGAACAATGTTTTACTTATTTAATCCTTTTCTACCACCTTTTTATGTCATACGTTATATATATATATATATATATATATATATATATATGTAATGTATATTAATAGTTTCTTCTGTATTGTGCTTCTGTTTTCTGAAAGTTTTCAACCTGTATTCCCCCTTAGGACTGTATGGCCCATCTAAATTAGAGGGCCGTAGTGCCCATTTAAGTTAGAGGACCTCTCCTCCCTGTGTGTGTGTGTGAATGTTATAAAAAACTTCCTTTATTTTTTTAGTCTTCAACTATGTCTAAAGATAAAGATAAAGATCATAAGGATCATCGCCCTTCGGGCTTCAAAAACTGCGACAGGTGTGTGCAGAAAATGTCTCTTACAGACAGCCACACCAGTTGCGTATATTGTCTGGGCGAGGCCCATTTACAGGAACCTTGCACCTTCTGTCACGCTTTTAGTACAAGTGTGTTAAACGAAAGGAAGAGAAAGCTTATTGACAGGGGTCTCATGACCAGTTCCTTCCAGTAACAGCTGGAACTTGGTCAGGCAGCTCCAAAATCTTCAAAGAAAAAATCATCGGCCCCGACTTCGGAGACGACCAAAAAGTCTAACGCGTCAGAACCAAGGAGTTCCGGTTCAGACTCTGCTTCATCTTCGGTGCAGTCTATTCCATCGGTTCCAAGACTGTCTTTGGTACTGCAGGTTTTGCCTGACATCGAGACTGTATCTTCTGTTTTGAGATCTCCTTTTTTGGAGAGAAGGAGGTCTCCTTCAGTCTCCACCAGATCTCCAGGACCCCATCAGATGAGGACATTGAGAGGTCTCAGAGCCGTCCCCCGTACTGATCACTGTTCCTCCTCTGACTGCTTCGCTCTCGGAGCCTATTACGTCAGGTTCCCCTGTCCTCAACCCTTAAGCTCCGGGGATTCAGCCTATTTCCTCTGAGCCAATTACTCTATCCTCAATGGCTCCATCTGGAGCAGAGGGTTCTGGGAGCCGACACTCTCGTGTTGACTCCGACGGGGACAGTCACCCTGGTTTCTCTTAGGAACAGACCCTCCCTCTCGGAGCCTCGGCTCGACTCAGCTCGGCTCCCACTTCTGCTTTGGAGCTGTTCCCTCTTGCTAGGAGTCGACCATTCGCCCCCCTCAGAGCGGAGGTCTTCTTCAGAGCGGGGGGGGGGGCTCTCAAAGCTTTAGAGAAGGCCTTATCCTCTGCCAAAGCCATTCCTTTGGAACCTGTGTCCCACCAGCAGCAGGCAGCAACCTCTTCCCCCTGCCACCCCCACAGCATAGGGAACCAGAGGCCCAATTAGCCCCCATTGGAGGCGTCCCCTCTTCAGAGACCTCCCCAGATTATCCCGCTGGAGAGCTCCCTCAGAAGAGGTTATGTAAGAGGAAACATGTCGACTCCTATGAGTCTATCACATCAGACACTGATTTAGAGGAATCAGAAGGGTCCCCTAGATCTCCCTCTGAGGATGTCTCCTTCTCTGACATCCTAGAAATCCTTAGACAGAGGGGTGATTGGAAGACCTCTAATCCTATTGAGGATGAATCGGTGTATCTTGAGGCCTTTAGCTCCTGACCTTCCACCTGTTGGGTGACACCACCTTATGATCAACTTTTGGGGGTCATTTCGCGAAAAGCACGGACCTCTCCAGATTCAGTGGAAGCCGTCCCAAGGAGGCCAGACAAATTTATGATAGCACCTGAGGACAAGTCTTTCCTTAGTAAGGGAGTTCCAGTTGATGCTATGGTGGTAGCAGCGGCCACCAAGAAGGAATTATCTGAGATGTCTTCTAATACCCATCCTCCTAACAGGGAGTACAGGACGATGGACAGGTACGGAAAGCTTACTTTTTCTTCAGCGGCATTTACACTAAGATCGTTGAATTACCTGACTCACTTCACTCGTCTGTAGAGGGATCTCCTGAAAGAGTTAGGAGATACCTCCCAGGGTTCAGTAGCTCTGGGTTCCATGGACAAGGTTTCCACGCAGCACTCCACCCTTACTTCCATAGCTAACTCCTCCATGAGGCTGATCTCATATGCGGCAGATGGAGCGAGCAGGGCAGCCGCAGCAGGAATAGCCCTCAGGAGACATTCGTGGATGCAGCTTTGTAATTTTACGGAATCCTTCAAGTCTTCCTTCACTAATGTTCCCTTTGATGGTTCATTTCTTTTTGGACCCCAAGTGAAAGAGACTTCGACTAGGTGCGAGCAGGAAGGAAAAACCCCATCTGCCGTTGGAGTCTGTTTCTCTCTCCCATCCAGACCTTATCCCAAGGGTAATACAGGAGGGAAAATGTGGTTCCGCAAATCCCAAAAAGGTTTTCCTCAGGCATAAGGTCAACCCTCCCACAGGGGCAGAGGGGAAGGATATAATGGAAGACACCACCCTCGCGGCAGAGGAGGTCCGCAACATCAGGGAGACAGAGAAGTTTTCTCTGATCATCCCTTCCATCGACCCTGAGGGGCTGCCCGACTGTCTGTCTCTGGAGGCAGTCGGGGGTCGTATATCGCTGTACCCAAGCGCCTGGCTAACTATCACTCAAGATCATTGGCTACACACAGTAATATCCAGAGGTTACCTGATTCCCTTTATTTCTAAACCCCCAACAAACCGGTCTCTTCCAGACGTACCACCCATCAAACTAGACCGTGCAACATCAGAGGTCATCTCATTGCTACAAGAGAGAGTCATTAAAGAAGTCCCCACAGAGCAAGTAGGATCCAGAACTTACTCTCAATTCTTTTTAGTTCCAAAAAAGACAAGGGACTGCAGATCAGTTCTAGATCTCAGCAGGTTCAACAAGCATGTAAGAAAATCAAAGTTCCGAAAGGTCATTCTGCAGTCAATATTTCCCTTTATCGGGAAAGACAACTGGATGTGCTCAATCGATCTCCAGGATGCGTACTACAACATCAAAATGAACAGGCACACCAGGAGACACAAGCTTCCGGCTGGGAGCCAGCCATTTTCAGTTCAAAACACTGCCCTTTGGCCTCACTACAGCCCCCCAGAGTGTTTACCAAATGCATGGCAGTGGTAACGGCTCACCTGAGACGTCAAGGATTCCAGGTGTTTCCGTACCTAGACGACTGGCTCCTTACTGCTACCACCAAGCATCAACTCATAAGGACCAGGGACGAGACTCTATCCTTGTGCGCCAGCCTAGGCATCACTGTCAACTTGCAAAAGTCAGTCTTATCTCCCTCGCAGCATATTGTACATCTAGGCTAAGAAATGGACACAACCACCATGTCAGTAAAGCTAACACAGGAAAGAGTGGAATCTCTATGCAGTCACATCAGATCTTTATTAAACAAACAAAGAGTCCAGGCCAGAGAAGTACTTCAAGTCCTAGGGACTATGGCTTCCGCCATCTTATTAGTTTCTCTTGCTTGTCTACATATGAGGATTCTCCAATGGATGCTGTTCGCACAATATCTCACCAGATATTAAATAGCAAACGCATGCAAAAGGGATCTGACATGGTGGTTACACACGAAACAACTTGTCATAGGTCGCCCACTTGTTCCTCCCCAAGAGAAAGCAGTCTTGACCATGGACGCTTCCCAGATGGGGGGGGGGGGGGCATTATCTGGAAAAGACAGTCCAAGGTACTTGGCAAAACCACAAGCACCAAGTACACATCAATGTTCTGGAGATGAGAGCGGTGCTATATGCGTTGCAAGCACTTCACAGCTCCCTTCCCACTGGAACGATTGCGATTCAGTCAGACAACGTCTGTTGTGTGGTACATAAACAAACAAGGGGGAAACCAAGTCTTACCCACTTTGCAGAGAGGCCTTAAGAGTTTGGAAATGGGTGCTGAATACTCAACGCTTCCTGATAGCAACATATATCCCAGGGAAATCCAATGTAATAGCGGACAAACTCAGCCGAGCAATTCTGATGCCTCACTAGTGGTCCCTGAATT
Source organism: Protopterus annectens (assembly GCF_019279795.1). Taxonomy (NCBI): domain Eukaryota; kingdom Metazoa; phylum Chordata; order Ceratodontiformes; family Protopteridae; genus Protopterus; species Protopterus annectens. The sequence goes on along the minus strand of NC_056743.1, from coordinate 720,752,492 downwards.
CAATGGTTGCGAAAGAAATCTTTCACAAATGGGGCCAGCCTTGCTGCGATCCATTTGCCGCTCACCTGAACACCAAATGCAGCAGCTACTTTGCCATCATTCCCCATCCGGGGATGTCACCCAGGGATGATCTAGTTCATGATTGGCCCCCGGGACTTCTCTATGCCTTTCCTCCCTTTCCACTCACACCCAAAGTAATACAGAAAGCAAGACAGTTGAGGAGTTCCTTGATCCTCATTGCTCCTTACTGGCCTCGACAAGTTTGGTTTCCTTTCCTGTGGCCCTACCTTTTGGAGGAACCATGGATTCTGGATCCATCTCCAGATCTCCTTATTCATCAGTCGGGACAGTTCCACCCCTTCATCCACACCCTCAAATTGACAGCATGGCTGCTCCAATTCCACGTATAGCCAGGTGCATTCCCATATCTCCAATGATCAAACACATCCTAATTTCATAGCATAAACCTTCCACTCAGAAACTATATTCTAGAAAATGGAAAAGGTTTTCCCTTTGGGATACAAACCGGGACTTAGATCCATATACAGCTCCTTTAGAATCCATTTTATCCTTCCTAACAACAGTTTTTCCTGAAGGAGCGGCAGCCGCTACAGTTAGAGTTCAGTTAGCTGCCATTTCCAATTTCCATTTTGGTTTCATGGGAAATCCAATCATGCAACACTCCCTCTGTAAAACTTTCTTAAAAGGAGTTCTTCTTCTTAGGCCCCCAATAAAACAACCTTTAGAACCCTAAATTTAATTTAGTCCTCTCATTTTTGATGTCTGGACCCTTTGAACCATCCTCGTTGTCAGACTTGTTATCATGGAAAACCCTGTTCTTGGTAGCTATAACATCGGCTAGGAGAGTCTCGGAACTTCAAGCCCTAACTATTCGATCTCCTTACATTATCTTTCACAAGGATAGTCTCTCTCTTAGGGCAAACCCTTCCTTTCTCACTAAGGTATACTCAGAACACAACCTGAATACTACCATTGAGCTACCTGTGTTTTTTCCAAACCACTCTAAGAAATCAGAGTATAGACTTCACCAGCTAGATGTCCACAGGATACTCAGATTCTATATACAGAGGATCAAAGAATTCAGGAAATTGATCAACTTTTTGTTTCCCTTTCTAACAAAAGAAAAGGCTTACCGGTTTCAAAAATTACTCTTTCAAAATGGCTTGTGGATTGCATATCCTTTGCTTATCAACAAGCTGGTAGACAATTACCGTTAAAAGCTAAAGATCACTCTACTAGGGCTGTAGCTACTTCATGAACCTTTATATCTAGGCTCCCAACTGATACTATTTCTGCAGCAGCTACTTGGGCAAGACCACATACGTTTTTCACTCATTACAAATTGGATTTGGCCTCCCGGGACAGGTCATCCTTTGGGTCCACTGTGCTGGAGTGTCTTTGCTCGAGCCACCCGGGATAAAGGTGCTAGGGACACTGTCCCATCCAGCAAGAATTACGGCGAGATAGGACTACATAACATAAAGATGTTATGTACTTACCATAACGTTCCATGTTTGTAGTCCATCTCGCCTATATTCTTGCGTCCCTCCCTCCAACCCCCTTCCTGTTTCTGAGGGATCTAGTAGACCTTTTTTGGGGGCTGCCTGACTTTGCTCTTTATTGTCCACCTGGAATGGATTATGTTTCTAATCCCTTCCTGTATTTTACAACTTCTTTCTTATTATTATTACCCGATAGGTATTTATTACTTTCTTGCAAACTAGATCTGGGGAATTCCTGTGAGGCACCATGAGATAGGGGCTAGCCTTGAGCCAGTAAAAAGCTCTCGAGCTTTAGCATAGGCTGAGTCGGAGCTGAATATCGGCTCCAAAACCATCCAGCAAGAATACAGGCGAGATGGACTACAAACATGGAACGTTACGGTAAGTACATAACTTCTTTTTACTGTACTTTCTAAGAATCAGAATGTTTAGATTGAGAAGAAATTCCTGAAGTACAACAACCATCCTCCTGCATTGTTTGCTCTCAGTCAGAAAAGAGAAGAAACTCTTTCTTTTCTTGCCTGAAGTAGGTAGTTGATAAGAAAAAAGTAGAAAGGAGTTCCTTAGCAAATCCTCACTGTTCACAGAAGCAGAAAGAGGAGATTTTCTCACTGCACTCACTTTTCCTGACAAACTCACTGGAAAAAGACTGGCCCTTAGTAAGCATACTCATCCCACATTCAGGACCTCTTCTCTCAGCTAGGTAAAGGACCATCACCTGCTCCTTCTCCAGACTGACAAGAGTGGTCCTCACTTTCCTGACAGGGGCATCCCTACAGCTGCAGTAGACATGGCTTTCCTCCGGTCCATGGTGGCTGCAGGTTCTATATAAGAATAGCGCCTCAGAATATAAGGTGAAAACAAGTGGTAATGAAGTAAATCACGGACACCTCCCCAAAAGTACATCATCCTTTCCCCAACACACAAACCTATAAAACCAGTACGAAAATTTAGTCAAAAAGTAGAAAGTTGTGAAATAGCTTGTACAACTAAGGTATTCTACTAAATATTGAAAAAAGTGACTGCCCTGTCACCTGCAATGACCAATTACAGAAGCCAGGCCCTTTGTAAACACTCTTGGAGCCTGTTTATACAAAGGGCAAGCCAAAAAAATGAAATGTAACCAAAAACAGAAAACAGGGAAAACTGTCTGTAAACTTAAGAGAAGTAGAATGTGAATATTTAGAAAAAAAGGTCTAGAGATAGTCTTCAGATTCCTTTCTTCTTTCATGGGTAGGCAAAATATTCTCAAATAAAATGTTTTCTCTTTTAACTTTGGGAAAATCGGTTATATAATCCCCCGAAACAGCAGCCATTCTAAGACAGGAGTAGGGGAATCCCTTAAAGATTATAAAGGTCTCGTTACTGCAAACTGCAACCCTTTCAAAGATTCTTAATACTCAGGTGTCAGCCGTTATCTTTAGAAAAAGGAAAGTGAAGAGGCAGATTTTCCAAAACTTTAAAAGGATTGCCAAGGTAGGAAGGGGAAAACATGATGATGAGGCAAAAAAGTCAGTCTGTTTCCTTAGATAGAAGGGTCTTCCTTACGGTTAGCATTATTTACTTGAAACTCCCCGCAACTGATTTCGGACTGGTAGAAAGTTTCCAACAGTTAGAAAACATGGAAGGTGCCCTTCAGCTTTGAAAAGCTAGCCAGAAGCAGTTGGGTATATGTGTCATTTCATACAGTCTATAAACGTCGATACCATCATATAACAAAGAACACAATTTTTTTTTTTTTTTGCTACATTGCTGACACAGATGCATGATGCCTATATACATTATCAGTGGCAGACTTAAGACAAGCAACTGTTAGGTTGGGATGAGGGTATCGGACAAAAGCTGAAGGGAGCCAAATTTGTCTCCAAACTTTGGGGGATAGCATGAGCCTTGTAGGCTCTCTCAATGTAAACAAAAGACTGCAGTGATGTCCTGACATTATTGCACTAGCTGCTCCCAAAACTACTGGAGGCAACCAACTTCCACAAGTAGGATGAATCTCAGATCCACACTCCCAACTCTCAAGAGATTCCCTGGAACTAAACACGGAGTTAACACAAAGTCTGCTTTCTGAGGAGTCATGAGGGCCACCTGTCAAATGGTCACATCTAGATGCATGTGAAAGGGAGTGTGGGATCAAATGTTTAGGCAGCCAAGAGGGAAAAAAAATAAGACAGCGTGGAGTCAGTTGGGGATGGCAATGAAGCATGTATGCTTTCAGATACAATACAATACGGATTCAAAACAGATATCTTCTGGAGATGTAATATATTTGCCAGTATAAGGAGGAGTCACTGATCATCTTGCATATACCAGACATAATGGAGCTTTGCAGACCACTACACACAAAGACCAATACAGATTTTCACTGGAAGCATACATGCATGAAACAATAACATAAAAGCAATGCTCCACATTTCCTAGCAAAAGTTTCAGGGAGTTGTAACTTAACAACTCAGAATACGTGAAATTTAACTGTCATTACATGAGTAAGGACTTGTCAGTAGCAAGCTGCTAAAAATGTAGGGACTATTTTGCCCTTGTAAGTACAAGGATCTTTGTGAAGGAAAATTTCCAATGACATAAACCGTTACTTTCATACATAAAAATATGCACACTTTTTTAGTACCGATGCAATACCAAATTAATGCCAACATGTTCTCTATGCTTAGAAATGCAATTTATGTCCAGAAAGTCATACACTCACCAGTTTACTAAACCAATACATGAAGCTGTGAAGACTATCACACTTTTCAGGCCTGGAACAGCTGTAGGTGGCGTATACATTCTGGAAGAAGTATCTCAAACAATACTTGCCATTTTTAATATAATTTTTGACAGCAAGAAACGTACTGCACTTAGGTTATGAAGCCAGCAGTAAAGATGCACAAGCATCTCCCTGATGAGTCTTGCATGAGCCACATCACCCATGTCACAAAAAAAACTTTTATAGTAGCATATAACTGGCGATAGAAGAGATCACTATAAAGGATAAATATATGATTTCCTATTCTGATAAGGCCAACAATCCACATACTGCATTTTCCCACTCTGGTGAGAACTGTATTCATCATTTACAGAAAATGATTAGTATAGAGCCCTGCCAATTGTTATATCAGCTTACGTTTTCTACATATTTATACAGAGTATATATCAGAAATATTTAGCATTTCATAGTAAACATTACAGTGAACCAAACCGGAGTAGTCTGCCACAGACTATAATTGGACTGCAATATTGGATATTAAAGACATACAACTCTATCCTGAAAACTGGTTAACCATTATCCCTTTGTGTCAAAACTGGATTTTACAACTAGTAAGTTAGTGAAAATAAATCTCACCTCTATATATAAGAAATACAAATATTCTCATAAATACCAACCCAGTACAGCTACATTCTACAAACATACTTAGTTCATAATAAACTTGGTTTCGTCATAAAATATCACAGAAAAAATATTTTTGTGGAAGACTAACTTTACTTGTTTGTTTTTCATTTACTCACATTTACTAACCAAGAATGTATAAATGAGAAGACAACAATTTCAGTGGAGCACCAGGTAGAAAAACTCCAAAAAACAAACACTGTGGTACATAATGTCAGTACACATCAAGAACACACTTAAAACAGTAGGATACAGCATGTTTCATGAACCAAGACAATAATATGCATTGAATACACACAATAAATACAAATCAGATACTGATAACTGTAACCTTGTCAGTGGCATACTTGCTTCACTGACCAATCAAGAAGAAAAAAAAAGACTACTGCCCTAGGTGAAGCAGGGATGAGGGGAGGCCTCCCTGTACCTACTTCTTACTAGAAATTGTTCTAAGGTAACAAAACCTCAGGGTGACTTGCATATTAAAAGAGGGTCACACTGAAGAGAAATATCACAACTACACCAAGAACAGAGAAAAACAAAATATGTACAGTTGTCATATGATAAGCAACTTAGGCAAACATCTGCCCAAACCTTAAACACAGGCCAATTTTTGAAAAAGAATTCAGTAAACTACATAAATATGTAATACTCCTCCAGATTTTCAGAGAGTTAATAAACTATAAGCAAGAAATATCAATGGTTCTACATGAAAACAAAGTAAACAAACCATCAGAACAGTCTTACATATAAACTGGAAGCACAAGCTATTATAAACATAATGTAAACAAAAAGTCAAGAATAAAAATAGCACTACAATGCTAACTAAACAAATAACTTCTAAATTCAGCAGAAAAGTCCTCTGTCTATACCTACCAGACATTACAAATCTCCAGAAACTATAACACACACCTATAATACTACAATTAAACACTACTCTCCATGCCAAACTAAAAATTGCTAGAGCAGAACACTATTTCACATTAGGACTTTTTCACCACATCCCCTCTTACTTGCATATACTAACTCCAAAATCACATTAAGAGCCTCAAAACTGTGAACACAGAAAAAAAAACAGTCTTTAAATTGAATATGTGTTGAAAACATAAGTTCCAATCCATACAAACTCAACCTAGTCTACAAAATAAATTTCTATTAAAAGTGTTTCAATACTGTTACGCATCTTACCCATTGTACCATTGCAAATGCTGCAAACACTAATGTGGTGCACATTCCACAGATGCTAAAATATTTTTCTTGCACTTTCAAAAAATCCTTCATAAAGTAATATTCTTTGCTACACTGCCTACTCCTTTTTACCCTCCTGTGACAACCCACCACTGGACCAGTAATTAAGGAGCCTCAATCCTCACCACTGGCACCAGTGGGGGATGTACATTGATAGGATGACAAGGTACACACACGGTATTCCCAGGTGTAGCTCTCTGCATCAAGTGCAATTTCCCCAAGAGCACAAAGAGACCAGTAAGTCTGGGCCTGGTTTCTCCCTCTTTCTCAAGATCTCCAATAAGACAACCCACTGGCACAGCTATAGGGTGAGATCTCAGCTAAGTGGCCAAGCCAAGACCTCCAACACCCTCTCTGTTCAACCAGTGCTTCGTGTCCCTGCCAAAGTAGGTCACACACACACACACACACACACACACACACACACACACACACACACACACACACACACACACACACTGACGTTTGATTTATACACACACACCTGGGAAAGGCTGACACAGGTTACTAGCTATGTCCCTTTTGCCCAGACTATAAGGTAGTTATCACTGCCACCAGCCAGCTCCTTATCAGCTACTTTAGGGCACTTAACAAAGGGTGCCCTATCTTACTGTGTAATGTTACTATTAATACAAATGGTAGTTTGACCAACAGCAAGGCTATTAGGAGTGGCCTACACAGTGTCACCAAATAAATATGCAAGTACTCTCAGAACTTGCAAATCTCTACACAGATCAGCCACAAAGAAAGATTTAAATATATTTAATAAATAATAAAACAAGAAATTACTAAATATGTATTTACAGTGACATCAGAGTTCAAAATCACAGGAAATGTTTACAACAACATTGCAGGACAGTCCCAAATAATAAAGAAAAATATCTAAGCTAAGCTTCGCTACATTACTAACTATATCTAAGAGAGCTACTATGCCCTAGAAACCTACTTGCAGAGCAAGGCAGATGTGGTGAGTGGTTCTTATTGTTGTTGTCAGGTCCAAGACAGAATAAAGAATGCTGTGTCTCATTCACAGATATCTCAAATTAATATCTCAAGTATTACTGCTGGGATAGCTTGCAGAATAACATAATACTCTATCCCAGGTGAGCCCCCCACTGCTAGAAACTAGCAGTATTTAGCATCTACCTGTGAAAATACATGGACATCAGATCTCTGACAGATGCTGAAAGTCATAAAACAATGACATCCCTCCATATCTCAAGCCTAGTAATTATTTCTCCTTAAAGACAACACAGAGAGCTCCCTAGTATAGACATCCTGTCTCTTGCTGCCATAAAATAACAATTTCAGCTATTTTTCTGAAGTTTTGCTGGACTGAAGTTAACATATGTTCCAGTTTCCACTGTTAAAATATATACATTTAAACAGTTACAACAGTGCATGTACATTTCTGTTCTTTTCCAGTAAGGTACACTGTGGTTACATTTCAAACGGCACTTTGCAAATACTTTCAAGCAGTTTGAATTACACAAGATACAGTTCTAATACATTTGTAGCACAAGCATCTTATATACATCATGTTGATATTCGCTAATGACGTATAAATATTTACAAAATTACAGACAGCTGGGCTGGCAGTATCACCCTTTCTCACACCTCCTACCATCAGTATAGGTCTAAAGCGGGAATGCATCTACAAACTTTAATTGATCCACCTTTCTACATGCATTAGCCACGTCCATTCAAGTCTGTGGATACATCCTCAAGGAAGCCCTATGGTGATATCATCATGAGTTTCAGTAGATTTAAGTGGTCTGTGACTTAATAAAAGCTTTACAAAGCTTTTTATTAAACAGTATACAAGTGCTTTCAGCATAGTACAGTTGTATGAGCATATGGATGGCGCAGTGGTGCAGCGGTAGTGTTATCACCTCAGAGCAAGAGGTTCTCCGGTATGATTCTCGGCTAGGGTGCCTTTTGTGCAGAGTCTGCATGCCTTCCCTGCATTCGTGGGGGTTTCCTCCCACCGGACAAAGACATGCATCTGGAGCAATTCTCCCTAGGCCTCCACTGAAAATTGGGTTTGTTCCAAGTCGGACTTTCCTGGTAAACAAACAATAAATAAAAATGTTCACCATAACTGTAAATATTTTGAGTAGGATCTATGTTGTAGTATGGGATTTTGTTACTGGGGAAAAGCATCATGACATTTCAATCACCACATGAGGCAATATATCTACAAATTGTGTCATAACACTAACTGAATGATTCACACACATCTTGTAAATGTGCCACAATGAAACACAGGAATATGCTAGTTTCTCTAAAAAGCTAATTGTATATGTAAACATGAGTGATAAAAAATGTAAAAAAAGTTTCAGAGATCTACAAAGGATTTAGAAAGAAAGAAGTACATCTGTGTAAGCATTCTCACAGTAACTACTGATGTTGTAGTAAGTTCACATCTGTGTTATATTACATACCTGCAGCTACATGTGCATATATGATACACAAATGTATGTGATGTGTATGCACACACAAACATGTGCTACGTGTTACAATATACACACACATACATGCTCACAAGTGTAGAAACATTATGTATGCATGTATACACACACGATTATATCAGGATTGGTAGACAACACAAATGAGCAACACACAAAATGACTGACAAAAACGAGCAACAACCTGAAGAAGTGATAAAATGAAAATTACAAAATATTGTCAACTTCTCGTGAACTATCAGTAAACCCCACCTGCAGAAACCAGAACAAGCATTGTCTGAATAGCAGTACTGTTAGGGAAAGAGTTTTTAGTACTATAATATGCAAGGTTAGTAGTAGGACCCTACTGCTAGATTCTAATACTCACAAAATCAGCTACAGAATATGTTCCATTATCACGGCAGGTCTCTCAGGTGCAGTAGGAGATCATGTCTCTCAGAACAAGCAAACAAACTCTTCTAATAAATAAGTAATGGACGCAGAAAGGGAATGGAAGGAGGAAGCCCACATTGCAAAAGGGATCATACTTACAGTTAAGGTAAGCATGCTCATGCAAGTGTAATACCTGCATCTTAACCTCTTGTGTCCTATGGTTTAACATCTGCAAGAATATTAAAGCAGTATCCAAAAAATAGCCACAAGGTTTGAGCGAAACAAATAAACCCTGAAAGATTAGGGAAACTGTGCCCAGCTCATAGTGAAGATGACGATCTTGTAGTGCATGGAAAAGGTATGAAAGGATCTTGTAGTGCATGGAAAAGGTATGAAAGGAGGTCTATGTTGCTGCTTCTCATATATTTTGTGTAGACCTATTCCTGAAAAAGGCTGCAGTATAAGACAGACAATGTCACTGTAGTCTGCTGCAATATGGCCTTGCCAAGATCTACCATGCTTGCCGACAAAATGTAATGTAGCCCACCAGTAATATGAACATTTTTTTTTTCAATGAGGCTGAGACTTTAAGTTCAAAGTGGTCAAGTATCACTTTTTTCCAACAAAAATACTGAAATCCCAATGAACAGGTACCAGTTTCTTTGGCAGCCTAAGTATAAAAATCCTTTTAAAAATTGCATTGCAGGAGTTGCAGTACAGACAACTTTAATAACTGAAAAGAAGCTGAAATGGCAGACAGGTCGAGATTCATGGATGCACAAGAAAGTATCTTGGTAAATAATATGGTTAGCTAACAGGACAGCCTGACTGACTTTCGCTGCCCTTAAATAAAATGCTGCATGGTCTACACCAAGCTTAAATTTTACTCCATTCTGAAAAAAAAGATCTCCTTGTAGTATACGTGTGTTTTTTTTGTTTTTTTTGCGGGGCCTCTTTCAGGATCCTTAGGAACTCTGGGTAGGGGTGGAAATATCTGGGGAAACATTTCCCCTTTCCACGTTGCAAATGTAGTTAGTTGTTCCAGTCTGTAAGCTGAGGGTGCTTTAGGTCTGGATACAATAGAGTTCCTTATGGCTGCAACATAAGGTTGCTTGACATGGGTAGACCTTGGAGCCCCTTTTGTTCAACTCCTTGAACAGAGACAGCCAAGGCTGCTTTGGCCACTGGGGGACAATCATGTCCTACACTGCCTTCCACATCATTATGGGTATAATGAGCAAGAAAGAAAAGCATACTGGAAACCTTTGTTCCAAGGGATGAGAAATGTAACTTCTGCTATTGCTCTCTTACACAGCTACCCGGTGCAAAATTTGATAGGTCAGCGGGGAGGTAGACAAGTCTGACAACAGAGTGCTCCAAAACCAGGGTAATGTTGTGAAAGATCACTAGGTTTAATCCCCAACTCACAGGGAGTAGCTGCAGACCTGCTAAACTGACCCACCAAGATATTCAAAGCTGATGGAATGTAGGTAAGTGGAGATGGATGCAATACTTTCAAGCTTCAAACCAAACCAATAACACTAGTCAGCAAAATGAGCAAGAACAAGTGTCCCCCTACTTGCTGATTTACCAAATCATAGTCATATTGTTCATTACCAGTCCAAGGACTCCTAGTCACAAGTCCTGCCTAAAGGTCTGCAGTGCCTAAATGGTTGTCTACTTTATACTAAATTTAGCTATATTTTCCCTGATGTTTCAAGTACCCTGAATCTTCAATAACACCATAAGGCCAACCAAGCTCAGATGCTGACACCACAGATACCGTAAGTACCACTACAGTTTCTTCATGCATAGCCTCAACAGATGGCTGTCCTCTTCGATTGTTATGATCCAAGAGGCTTCAGACCCTTCAGAGCCACCAAAGTGGGGTGGCATCTGTGGGAAGGAATAATCTGAGCACTGCTACTTTTTTCTTTGGAAGAAATACCAAGCATTTATTTATGGCCAGGATAAGCACTGGAAAATATTTAGTTTGTAAGGGGAGTGAAGCTTGATTTCTAGAAGTTGAAGGATATCCCAAGGCTGATGAAATACTTGACAGTACAATTCAACACCTCAATACCTCAATCAACTTTGCCTGAATCAGTTATCTCGGTACAGTTAAATGTGAATGCCCTGTAGGCTGTGATTTTCAAAGTTTAGAGCAAGGCATTTCATAAATACTCTGGGAATAGTGGAAAGCCCAGAGAGTGAGAAGATGAACTGGACATGCCCTGCTCCTACAATGAGATCAGAGAATATTCTGTGTTTCTTGAATATAGGCTATATGAAGGTATGCATCCTTCGTGCACAAAGTGACCAAAAGTACCCCTGAAAGGAGAAGAGAAAGGTTGCCAGCAGGAAACTGTTAAACCATATAATTTTATTTTGCCCTATGACTGGCTATACTTTTAATTAACACCAATTAGTTTCATGCAGCAACATTGTGAGTCAGACCCTCGATGTCTGGATATTTCAATGGTTATATATTAACACACTTGCATTCTACTATGTATAATACCGTATTTGATACCTTTAACAACAGCCAGTTGATCAAAGTTACAAGAAGTTTTGTAACCAGCCCAGTAACCCAGTTAGCACACCTTAAATAAATTAAATTAAATAAAAAAATAAAATAAAAGAACACTGAGAGGTAGTTTGTGGTTAGCATGAACCAGGTGAGGGTACGCTGGGAATGCATTCAGAACGGAGCGGGAGGCCTCTTCAATAGAAGAGACCAGCTGCTTACCTTGGCCTGTGCCCCTCTCAAATGGCCCTTTTCAAACACCTTCTTTTCATAAAAATATTAAGCATGAGGCTGTCATAGATAAAATAAAAAAAATTCCTATAGTATCTACATGCTGGACACTGAAATAATTCACTGTTTGGATTGGCATTGGTGTCGACTCCCCTCTTCCATTTTGTACAAGGAGCTGAGGAGGTTACAATGTTCAGACCCACTGGGTGATTGCTGTCTAGATAATTTTACTCTTTTTTTGCAATTTTTTACTCAACACTTCCTGAAATAGAGGCCTGAAAAGTAAATTTAAAGTTCAGACTTGTAGTTGACAGCTGCTGTTTGACATCCTCAGGCAAGGGCTCTATTTACAGTAGGCAGGCTACAAGATGACCAAGTCCGAGTTTCCATGGCTCTAGCTGCAGTAAAACACAATAAACTACATACTTAAAGTGAATTTATTAAAAGTTTACAAACCTCTGCAAAATACCATTTGCCCAAGAAGACAAAGAAGTCTTTAGTGAAAACGTATTTATGACAAAGACTTAATAAATTAAAAGAAGATGTTATAGCTCAGGAAAATGAACAGTATTCTTATCAATAACTGTGAACAAACACCCAAAACAATTTTACTTGAATACAAACAGCAGTTTTTTTTTTTTTTTTTTTTTTTTAATCAAAAAGCACAGCTACTGTCCAACTGGATCACTGCTGAGGTATTAGGGGATATCCTGACAAGGATACTGTACAGTATTAGGGGATATCCTGACAAGGATACTGTACATCTGGCAGCATAACAAAGCCTAGGACCCTTCCTCTTACACCGTATGTGTGACGTATGACAAGTCCAAATGTGCCAAGAGGTACTTAAGGGACATATGGTTGCAAATTACATCAGAACTTTCTTGCTCCAGACCAAGATACTAAAGCAAAAGCAGAGGCAACTATTTACAAAATGTACGTGTCAAATGAAGATGGGGAAGCAACTGCCCAACTCAGTCAAGAACAAAAAAAAAAAAAAAAGGCAATTGGGGGGGGGGGGACAGCGGAATGCAATACAGCAACAATGATTAGTCAGATATCTACTGTTATGGCAAGTTCTTACACAACTATACCATGTCTTTCCACCGGATCACTGTTGCGATATTACTAATAGTTGGAAGATTCCCAAATTTAGCTACATAGAGACAGGAAGACAGATGCACAGCTAGTGTCTAGTATACCTTAAAGCATAGCTCTAGCAAAACCTGTTAGAAAATGGGAATTGTGGGAAAAATGCATGCATAACAATGTTTTGAAGGAGGAGTGAGGTTTAAGAGAAGGCAGGAACTGAATGAGCTATGTAATGGTCAAAGTCCCACAGGTAAAATATGTTGTATCCAACTAGAGTTGACATTTATTCATAGTTATTGAATAGTGAAGAATTTTTATTGTTCATGTTGAGATTAATTCACCTCCAACTGTCAGGAGACAGCATGTTCACATATACTTGTGCGGTTTCATCTCTCTAGTGAATTAGGAAATCTGGATCATTTTCTTCTGCCATTTGGAGGGATGCTTGGATCCTTGTTAATTTAATTTCTCTGTTGGTGTCTCAGTGAACGCCCCCGCAACCCACCGACCCAGGAATGACTCAAGGCCCTCCAACAAGACTGTCCACCCAGCCGGCACAAACCCAAGCACTACCACCTACATCACAAATATCTCTATTATTTTCATATCTCATGGAATCTATGGTATGTGAAATCTATTTGTGATAGGAGGATCCCAATAGCTCTACTTTTAAAACTTCAAAGTTAAAAGGTTTGCAGTATAGTTTTTAAATCAAAATAACTAATGACAATATAAATTATACTGTTATTACTTTGTACATATATAAGAAAAGGGGTATTAAGTTGTTTTCTGTTTGTCTGCATAAATTCATCAAGCTCTAAAGTAACATCTCAAATTATATGTTTAGTGATTATTAATTAGATACAGGATTTATGTAAATCACTTCTAGACATTGTTTACATCTGTTGTCCACCACAGTAATATGTCCATCTTCCTGTATTTCAGTTCATACGTTGGTACTAGGCTATTGGCTCTAAGGCCTATGCAAGCCTAGCCATAACAATTCCCTGGAAATTTTTTCCCACAATATTTACTTCTCTGGGCCGCTGTCTAGCAGGGCAACTGACATGATCCCCGGGGTGAATTTCCTATCTCCCATCCAATCATCAAGGTTCCTTTTGAAGACGGCTAACGAGGTGCTCTGCTTGACATGTATGGGCAGTCTATTCCACAGTATGGGGAGTCTCTGGGTCAGCAACCTATCCCTCCAGCATGTTTTGTTCATTGTGATAAGGTTTAGATCCCTGGAGTGTGTGGCTCTGAGGGATTGGGATTTCTTTAAGTGGAGCATGTCCAACAGTTCAGGGTTTGACATGGCCTTGTATGTTAAGCAGAGATCGCCTCTGAATAGACAATATGCCACAGAGTACAGCTGGAGTTTTTTTTAAACGGTCAGCATATGGCATCTGCTTTAGGCCTGTTATTCTTTTAGTGAGGTATTTCTGTGTCCTTTCCAGCTGTTGCAGATGTCTTGTGAGGTACATACCAAATGGGGTATTATACTCTATAATGGGCCTAATGAGGGATGAGTACAATGGAACAATGACCTCCTTTTTTCTGGATGAAAAGCCCTTACTGATGAGGTGTGCCACATAGAAGGATTTCCTGACTGTTGTGGCGATGTGGTTATCGAAAGTGAGACCACTGTCCACTTGTGTCCCTAAGTCTATCATCACACTTTTGATGTTTAGTGCCCTGCCACCTATGTGGTAGTTCATGGGTACATGTTTTTTTCCAAAGGGAATGACTATACATTTCTTGGCATTAAGCTTGAGCCCATGGCTCTGGCACCAGGCATCTGTTTCTGTAAGGTCCTTTTGTAGAATATCCACATAATTTGGGGATTCAATAATGGCTCCCAGTTTGCAGTCATCTGCAAACTTTGTTAGCCAGAGTCCCTTAGTGTTGGCCTATACTTCAGAGAAGTAGATGCCAAACAAGAGTGGTCCCAGGACTGAACCCTGAGGTACTCCACTTGTCACTTGTCTGGAGCTGGATTTGGAGTCTGCTAATTTTACAGTCTGGGTTCTGTCAGTAAGCCAGTTGGCAACCCATCGAGTGACATAGGGATTTATGCCCAGCTTAGTAAGTTTATCTATGATTCCAGAGTGGGGGATGGTGTCGAAGGCCTTGGCGAGGTCCAGATAGGCTGTGTGGACCTCTTTACCCTCGTCCACAGCTCTGGATACCGATTCAAAGAAGTCAATCAGATTCAGGAGACAAGATCGGCACTTCACAAACCCAAACCGGGTGGGGTCCAGTGTCTGGTGGTTGCCAATGTCTTTGTTTATAAGTTCCATGATAATGCGTTCCATGCCCTTGCAGATCAGGCTTGTCAGACTGATGGGACGGTAGTAACCCGATCCAAGGTGGATCCTCCCTTGTGGATCGGGATAACTGTAGCTGTGCACCTCTCAATTGGCACAAAGCCTGAGGTGAGGCTATGATTAAACGTGACACTTAGGTGGGGTGCCAGTTCATTTTGTAGTTCATGTAATACACAGCCTGGGATATCATCTGGTCCCATGGATGCTGTATTCTTAGCTTTGGAGAGTGCTGTTTCTACCTGTGTGGCTGTGATTATCAGAATTTGGCAATCTTTTGGTACTGAGATGGGCCCTTTAGGGGATGAGAGGGGAGTGAAGTTGGCACTAAATCGATCTTCCAGGATATTGGCAATATCCTTGGGATCAGTATATTTAATGCCATTCTGTTGTAGCTCAGTGCAGATCTGAGCATTGCCATTTAGATTCTTGACATAACTATAGAATGCCTTGTGGTTGTCTTTGGAATCTTTGGCAATTTTATTTTCGTAACTAGCTTTTGAGGATTTTATGAAGGATCTCAGCTTCTTACTGAGGCTGGAGAGGGAGTTTTTTGCATCCTGGGATTTTCCTCTTTTCTGCAACAGTTTCTTCCTTCTGTTGTATAGTTTGTTTATAGCAGGGGACCACCACATTGGCTTCCTTTTTTTGGAGAAGACCATCATGGTTCTATTTGGGATAGCACGATTCATGCACGAGTGGATGTGCTCGTACAGTGCCTTAGTGTAGGATTCTGCAGTCGAACTTCCAGATCCCGTCTGCGTGGGTGTTGTGAAGTTTGTCACTTCTGACTTCAGTAGCATGAAGTTGGCTTTGGAGAAGTTTTTTAAGGAGGTTTCCTTACTGGGGGGTGGGGGTGGGATGTTGATGTCAAGGGTGACTTGCTTATGGTCAGACCTGACCAATGAGGGGGTGACCACTGGTGTGGAGCATCTATCTCCCATGTTGGTAATGACCAGGTCTAGGATATTGGAGCCCCTGGTGGGACAATGGATTAGTTGATCCAGGGCGTTGGAATTTATGAATTCCAAGAACCGTTGGGAAAAGGAGTTGGTACCAGAGTAGTTTTCCCAATTAACGGCAGGGTAGTTGAAATCACCTAGTATTACGGTGTTTGGTTGTATCTTAATATTTTCCAGTATGTTTAGGAAGGTGTAGTGAGAATCTTGGGATATGGTGGGTGATCTGTAGCAAGCTACAATTTGGATTGCAGTCTTACCTAGTGTTAGTTGCACCTGGAGAATTTCAGATGCATTGTGTTGGGCAACTAGCCTGGAGGTGTGAATATCCTTGGTGAATATGGACACTCCTCCACCTTTAGTGTTTCGGTCTTGGTTTTGTGGCCGAAAAGTGTGGTAAAAATTGTAGCCTGGTACTGCAGGGGTGCTCTCTGGAGCCTCGAACCAGGTTTCAGTCACTGCACAATTATCAATGTTCTCCATTTTTAGGAGTGCCTCGAGAGAGTGCATTTTGAGGTTTAGACTTCTAGCATTGAGTAGCATTACCTTCAGATTTTGCATGCTTGTATCTGTTACGGTGGTGGTTTTATCCTTTGAACCTTGCCTAAAAAAGGCACTATAGGGGTGGCAAGAGCCTTAGCCAGTAACCTGAATCCCAGGGGTGACAGGTGCAGACCATCTCTGTCAAAGCATCGTGGTTTGTCGATCATGTCTTCCCAGGCAGACAAATACTGGATCCCCTTTGAATGACACCAGAAGCTTAGCCAATTGTTGAAGTCAATCATTTTGTCCTTATACTGTGGTATCATTCTGGGCAAAGGCAGGATGCTACTCAGGGCTAGGGTCATACCTGCCTGGGTCACATGATCCAAGAGCTCTTCCATGTCTCTTTTCATGTAGTCCAGGGAGGTGCGTCTCAAGTCATTTACTCCAGCATGGACAATGACAGAGTCGTATTTGTACTTGTTGTGGAGTGACTTGAGTGCATGCGTTATGTGGCGGATCCTGGCACCCGACAGGCAGCTGACTGTAATTTTCTCCTTGTTCAGCCTGGTGAGTGGGACATCAGTGTGCCTGACTATAGAGTCACCTATGACTAAAGTGTTGGGTACATTGTCTTACCTTAGGGGCTGTTGTTGGGTGGCACACTGGTGTTGTGAGCTATGTGTCACTTTGGTTGTGACTGGTGTTTGTTTGCGTTTCAGCTTTGGAGGTCCTTGCTGCTTGGGCAGGTTAAAGATAAGGGCCTCCGCATATGTGGGTTTAGTGTTGCTATGTGTGGGAGTTGATGGTGTGGGTTTTGAAGGGCTATGAGGGGCTATGAGCTGCTAGAGGTGTAATGCAGGTGTTAGCCTTCTCCTCTTGACTGTCTAGCGCAGTCTTGACCGGAGAGAGCTTTGCTTCCAGTTTGGCTATGTAAGTGCATCTCTCGCAGGTTGTAGTGTTGGGTGGTAGGAGGAGAGGATTGTCTGTGTACATGAGGCAGTTGCCGCATTGCCCCAGTATGCCCAGATTCACCAGGTGGACAGGAGAAACCACCAGAAGCTGACCCTTGGACATGCCTGTTTAGGTGCGTTTTTGTAAGGTTTAAGAGCTGCTTTCCCTTACCTTTGCAAGGTACTTTGCAATTGTAGGCTGTTTAGTGCCTATGATTAATTTCTCATTGACAAGGAGAGCTGAGTGCTTGTATCAGTTTCAGGTTTCCTAGTGCTTTACAGCAGGTTCTAGAGAAAGTGCTAGTCACAGGGGTTCAGATTTTAGTGCTACTACTGAGAAACTAGCTAGTTTTAAGGGAAAATTTGAACAACAGACTTTCTGGCACCTGGAATAGTTTAATTGTAGCCTCGTAGTGCTGCACGATGTGAAAAATGTGCAAACACATGCGTTTTTAAGCCAGAAAGTTGAAAGGGATAGAAATCAGCCCAAAAAGGCAAATACAATTACAATTTCAGAGCTGGAAACCACTCCTCTAGCATTAGATAGGCAGTACAATGCTCACCAGTCCCACTGGTAGGCAGTAGGACTTCCCTCTGCCACAGCAAGGTCTGGATAGCTCTGAGCACAGAAAATAAAGTCCTGAGACAAGCGAGGCCTGGGATATGGACTGGCTAGAAAAGGTGGGAAACGAGCAAACAAGGTAGTATATATATTTTTTTGTTGTTGAAACAGGCTAAACAATGCAATAATACAGTAAATAAACACAGAGAAGTCTAACACACTTGAGTGTGTAGTCCTAAACAGTAAATGCAATTAAAACTCTACAAAATTATCAATTTAAAACTTTTTAAATGAAGCAAGGCAAGTGCACAACTGAAAAACGATTTAAGTGGCAGTAATACAGCAGAATAAGTAGCTAGTCTACATATACAGAGAAGTCTATATATACAGAAAAGCAGCTAAAACACACAAACACTTCAGATGCAGTGCAACCTAGAGCTCTTGAGTTGTAGCAATATTAAGGCAATTACAGTTATAATAAAATACTCTAAAATACACTCTATATTTCCAAAATGTTTGAGAAGCACAGACAGAACATAAGGAAATTCAGGCAATTTTTTTTTTTAAGGGAAAAAGGAGAAACAGAAGGCCTTATAAAATGCTCTCTCTGTATTAGGTAGAATGAGCTAATGACACTAGACTGGGAGGAGTGTCCCAGATCAGATTTACAGTAGGGGCGGGCAACTGCAAAGCCACCAAGTATAACACAAGACACCAACAGAGAGTGTGGGTGGGGAGCTATTAGCCTACAAAGCCCTAGAGAAAGCCACAAAATGAAAGTTTTTAAACGATAAAGATTTGCAAAGATACAGAATGCTTTAACTGCAAACAAATCAGTTACCCGTGCAGATTACAATAAAAGTGTTATATATAAATTGCTAGAAACAATAAACTGTATAAATAATCGAAAACAAACAGGATACTTCTATATCTCAGCTAAGAGTTGGAGTCAACAGCTCTCATCCACTCTGCTCAATGTGTATATTCAGAAACTCTCTCAAAGTTAGGGCTTAAATACCAGAACAACAACGTTTTTTTTTTTCACAAAAACACAAAATAACCAGCCCCCACTAGCCTACAGCTATTAGCCTACAAAGCACTACAGAAAGCCACAAAATGAAAGTTTTTATAAAGATCTGTAAAGATACTGAATGCTTTAACTGCAAACAAATCAGTTACCCGTGCAGATTACAATATAAATTGCTAGAAACAATAAACTGTATAAATAATCGAAAAAAAAAAACAGGATACTTGTATATCTCAGCTAAGAGTTGGAGTCAACAGCTCTCATCCACTCTGCTGTATATACTGGTCTACAAAGATGAATGCAATTCTACTTTAACTTTATATTTCAGACAAAGCCTGTATGAATCATGAATATAAAAGGGTCTACTTTAGAATGATGAAAAATTAAAATATCGAGCACTCACATGAGCGAAAAATCCGGAATTCGATGTTTATTATTTTGGATCGCAGTACAGTGAAGATCGGAATATTTGCCCTTTCCTCACTATAGTGCGATCCTGGAGTATGAATATATATTTAGCAGGGGGTCTGGGGGGCACAGCCCCCCACAATAGCGATTTCACATTTCTGATTTGTTGCTCATGTGAGCGCGCGATATTTTAATTTTTGTTTGTTGTAATATAGACCTGAATATAAAGATGATTATTCACATTTATTTCTAGCATATAAAGTTTGAGAAAGAACCAAATAGCATGGATTTTAATTTGCAATTTACACTGTATAATTACTTTCTGAGTTTTCCAAGATACACGAATGCAGTATTGGGCAGAAATGTGCGTTTCTCACGTTAATAGTCTCATACTCACACTCTCTCACATACATTTATCTACATAACTTCATAGATTCATAGGTGCCCACCAGGGCAACAACCTCAAAGGGCTCCCAATCTCAGCCATGCAACCCAAATCTCCAACAAGCTCCAATATCCTTGACAAGGGCAAGCATGAGCCCAACAGAAGAACCTATACAGAGATACACAGATAAAGTTGACGTACAGCAGCTAAAAGAAATTCTGTCTTCATGCAATATAGAAATAATAAAATTCTATAAGCAGCAAATTGATTGTTAATTTAATAGTACACTGAACTTCAATTATTGAAATTCTCCATGGGTAAATATAATGTATGAACAGGCTCCATCTTGACTGCATACATTATTGATGTTAATTCAGTACAATCTCATTAATGACTTTCTTTTATGCAGCTGTATCCAGTGCGCACTAATTTACACAAAATTAGGGGGAGTCTTTAATCTGACATATACAGCAGTGTAAATGTCCTAGGTAAAGCAGAGTGCTAATTGATAAACATCTTTAAGATTTCTGTTCTCATTTTTCTTATAATCTGAATAGCTGGTCTTCCCTAGGTAGTTATATTTTGCTAATTCGCTGTAGGTGAATTTAGTAAACTGAACATTTATTTTCTCTTTACTTGTGTCTAGGTATAACCTACAGTGTATATAAAAAGTTTACATACCCCTGTTAAAATGTCAGGTGTTTGTGATATAAAAAAAAAAATGAGACCACAATAAATAATTTCAAAACTTTAAACACCTTTAAGGTGACCTATAACCTGTAAATTTAATCGAAAAATAAACAAATCTGTTAGGGGAAAAAATATAAAACATAAAAAAAGTATAATAAGCTGGTTGCGTAAGTGTGCACACCCTTAAACTAATACTTTGTTGAAGCACCTTTTGATTTAATAACAGCATTCAGTCTTCTTGGGTAGGAGTCTATCAGCATAGCACATCTTCCCACTCTTCCTTGCAAAAACACTTCAAATCTGTCAGATTACGAGGGCATCTCTTGTGCACAGCCCTCTTCAGGTCACCCCACAGATTTTCTATTGGATTTAGGTCTGGGCTCTGGCCGGGCCATTCCAAAACTTTAATTTTCTTCTGGTGAAGCCATTCTTTTCTTGATTTGGATGTATGCTTGGGGTCAGTGATGTTGAAAGGTGAAATTCCTCTTTACCTTTCTAGCAGATGCCTGAAGGTTTTGGGCCAAAAGTGGTATTTGGAACTGTTCGTAACTCCCTCCACCTTGACTAAAGCCCCAGTTCCAGCTGAAGAAAAGCAACCCCAAAGCATGATACTGCCACCACCATGCTTCACCGTGGGGATGGTGTTCTTTTGGTGATGTGAAGTGCTGTTTTTGGGCCAAACATACCTTTTGGAATTGTGGCCAAAAAGTTCAGCCTTGGTCTCATCAGACCATGACACAATTTCCCACATGCTTTTGTGAGACGATGTATTGTTTTGCAAATTTTAGCCAGGCCTGGATGTTTTCTTGTGCAAGAAAAGGCTTCTGTCTTGCAACCCTACCCAATAGCCCAGACATATGGAGAATCCTGTAGATTGTCACATGTAGTACAGAACCAGTAATTGCCAGAAATTTCTGCAACTCCTTCAGTGTTGCTGTAGGTCTCTTGGCAGCCTCCCTGACCAGTTTTCGTCTGGTCTTTTCATCAATTTTGGAAGGATGTCCATTTCTTGCAATGTCACTATTGTCTCATATTTTCTCCACTTTTTGATGACCGGCTTCACTGTGTTCCATCGTATATCCCATGCTGTGGAAATTGTTTTGTACCCTTCTCCTGACCGATACCTTTCAACAATGAGATCCCTCTGATGCCTTGTAAGCTTTCTGCGAACCATGGCTTTTGCTGTAGCAGGCAACTGAGAAAATGTCAGGAAAATCTTACTATGACAGCTGAACTTCATTTGGGATTAATCACAGTCTCTAACTGATGGCAGGTGTGTACCCAAGAAGACTGAATGCTGTAATTAAATCAAAAGTTGCTTCAACAAAATATTAGTTTAAGGGTGTGCACAGTATGCAACCAGCTTATTGTACGTTTTTTCATTTTTATATTTTTCCCCTAACATATTGGTTTGTTTTTCAATTGAATTGTACAGGTTATAAGTCACACTAAAGGTAGGAAAAGTTTTGAAATTATTTACTGTGGTCTCATTGTTTTTATATTACAAAAACCTGGCATTTTAAAACAGGGGTGTGCACACTTTTTATATCCACTGTATATATTCACTCACCTCTCACTCGGTTAGACTCATACATACTTGCGTAGATATGCACACTTACACATGTACACCCACGTGCACACTCAGACAAATGATCTTTTCTATTTTATTTTGAGATATTTTTACTATTCTTTTAGATTCATTTAGCATGTCACTCTCTCTCTCTTACTCCTTCACTCGTACACACACACACACACACACACACACACACACATTTACACATCCACACATATGTATGTGCATATAAATTTTACAAAATCATCTTTCAACTTAAAATATATTTGAATAGTTTAAGATAACTGTTCTAATATTAATGAATAAGAATGGGGCATAATATATATAAAATAGCCTAGTACCTACCTATGAACCTCTATATTGGCCCAAGGGCCTAAGTAAGCCTAGCCAACAAGGTTCCCTGGCTTTCGCCACCCAAGAAAGTTTTTTTCCTGTGCCCCTGTCGAGCACAGCCACAGAAATGATCCCCCGGGTGAATTTCCCATTTCCCATCCACTCATCAAGATTTTTCTTGAAGAGTGCTAATGAGGAACTCTGCTTAACATAGATGGGGTAGCTTGTTCCAGAGTATGGGAAGTCTCTGAGACAGGAATCTATCCAGCTACACTGTAGATGTCTTGTGCGGTACATTCCAAAAGGGGTGTTGTACTCTATAATGGGTCTAATGAGTGACGAGTAGAGGGTAACAATGACCTCTTTTTTCCTGGATGAGAACCCTTTTGAGATGAGGTGTGAAAAGTAGAAGGATTTCCTGACTGCTGTGGTGATGTGATTATCAAAGGAGAGGCTACTGTCCACCTGGGTCCCAAGGTGTCTTATCACACATTTGGTGTTAAGTAGACTGCTGCCTATGTGATACTTCATGGGTACAGAGTTTTTACCAAAGGGAATGACAATGCACTTTTTGGCATTGAGCTTGAGGCCATGGCTCTGACACCAGGCATCTGTCTCAGTGGAGGCCCTTCTATAGGATGTCGACATCGTTTGGGGACTAGACTATGGCTCCTAGTTTGCAGTCATCTGCGAACTTCATTAGCCAGTGACCTTCTGTGTTAGCCTGTACTTCAGATAAGTAGATACCAAACAAGAGAGGGCCCAGGACTGAGCCCTGTAGTACTCCACTTGTCACTAGTTTGAAGTCGGATTTGGAGTCTGCAACTTTTACAGTGTGGGTTCTGTCAGTGAGCCAGTTGGCAACCCATCTTGTGATGTAGGGATTTCTATCTAGTTTAGTGAGTTTATCTACAATTCCAGAATAAGGGATGGTGTCGAAAGCCTTGGCGAGATCAAGATAGGCTGTGTGAACCACCTTCCCCTAGTCTACGGCTTTGGTGACTTCCTCAAAGAAGTCAATCAGGTTCAGAAGACATGATCTGCCTTTCACAAACCCGAACTGGGTGGGGTCCAGAGTTTGGAGGTTACCAATGTCTTTGTTTATACGTTCACAATGATACGTTCCATGGCCTTGCTGACCAGGCTAATAGGGCGACAGTTCCCAGGGTCCATGATGGCTCCCCCCCTTCTGCAGTGGGATACCTGTTGCTGTGCACCATTCAGTGGGCACAAAGCCTGATGCGAGGTTATGATTGAACATGGTACTTAGGTGGGGAGCCAGTTCGTTCTGAAGTTCATGTAAAACGCAGCGAGGGATGTTGTCCAGACCCATGGATGCTGTGTTCTTGCCTTTAGAGAGTGCAGTTTTTATCTGCATACTTGTGATTACAGGGACTCTGCATTCTTCCGGTATAGATATGGGCCCTTTGGGGGGTGAGAGGGGGGGTAAAGTTAGCACTGAACCTATCTGGCAGGACATTGGCAATATCAGTTGGTTCTGTAATTTGCATGCCATTTTACTGCAACTCTAAGCAGATCTGGGTTTTGCCATTGAGATTCTTGACATAGCTATAGAATGCTTTGTGGTCGTCCTTAAAATCACTGGTGATTTGGTACTAGCTTTGGAGGATTTTATGAGGGATTTCAGCTTCTTACTGAGTTTGACCAGGGAGCTCTTCCACTCATGGGATTTTACTCTCTCTTTTGCAACAGTTTCTTCCTTCTGTTGTAGTTTGTTTATGGCAGGGGACCACCAGTCTGGCTTCCTTTTTTTGGAGGATAGCGTCTTGCTTCTGTTAGGGATAGCATGATCCATGCACTTGTGTAAGTGCTTATAGAGTACATTTATGTAGGATTCAGTAGTTGTAACTGTACTGTCCATCTGCATGGGTGTCATGAAGCTCGCCACTTCTGTCTTAAGCATGAAGTTGGCTTTGGAGAATTTTTTATGGTGGTTTCCTTAATGGGGGGGGGGGTGGGATGTGTATATCTAGGGTGATTAGCTTATGGTCAGATCTGACCAATGAGGAGTTGACTTCAGGTGTGGAACACCGGTCATTCATGTTGGTTATGACTAGGTCTAGGATATTGTTGCTCCTGGTGGGGGGTGTAGATAAGCTGATCTAGGGCATTGAAATTTATGAATTCCAGAAAGCGCTGAGCGAAGGAGTTGGTACATAAGTAGTTTTTCCAGTTAATGGTGGGGTAGTTGAAATCGCCAATTATTAGGGTGTTTGGTTGAACCCTAATATTGTCCAGTATATCAAGAAAAGAGGATTGGGAATCCTGGGGCATGGTGGAGTATCTGTAGCAAGCTGCAATTTGGATTACAATTTTGCCCAGAGTTAGTTGCACTGATATTCTCGGATGCATTATGCTGAGAAACTAGCCTGGAGGTATGGATATCCTTAATGAATATGGATACACCGCCTTTACTGTTCTGGTCCAGGTTAGATGGCCGAAAGATGTGGCATGAATTATAGCCAGGTAATGTAGGGGTGCTCTCTGGAGCCTCGAACCAGGTCTCAGTCACTGTACAGATATCAATGTTCTCCATTTTGAGGAGTGCCTCGAGTGAGTGCATTTTGAGGCTTAGACTTCTAGCATCGAGTAACTTTTTCTTGCCTGTACCTGTTATGGTGGCAAGTCTGTCATTTGAACCTTGCCTAAAAAAGGTACTATAGGGGTGGCAAGAGCCTTAGCCAGTATCCGGAATCAGAGGGTCGACAGGTGTAGGCAAAGCATCGTGGTCTTTCGACCATGTTGTCCCAGGCAGGCAGATACTGGATCCCCTTAGAATGACACCAGAAGCTTAGCCAATTGTTGAAGTCAATCATTTTATCCTTGTACTGTGATATAATTCTGGGCGAAAGCAGGATGCTACTCAGGGCTAGGGTCATACCTGCCTGGGCTACAAGATTAGAGAGCTCTTCCATGTCTCTTTTCATGTAGTCCAGGGAGGTACGTCTCAGGTTTGTTCACACCAACATGGACAATGACAGAGTCATATTTGTACTTGTTGTGGAGTGACCCAAGTGCGTGGGTTATGTGGCAGATCTTGGCACTCGACAGGCAGCTGACAGTAACCTTCTCCTTGTTTAGCCAGGTGAGTGGGACATCAGTGTGCCTGACTACAGAGTCACCTATGATTAGTGTGTTGGGTATGTTGTTTTGCCTTATGGACTGTGGTTGAGTGGCACACTGAATTTGTGGGCTACGTGTCATTTGGATTGTGTTGCGGTACAGGGGTTGCTTGCATTTCTGCTTCTGGAGGTCTCTGCTGCTTGGGCAGATTATTATTGAGAGCCTCTCTGAATGTTTTTGTGTTTCAATGAGTGGATTTTGGTGGTATAGGTTTAGTGGGACTATGTGATGAGTGTGGTGTGGTGCAAGTGTTTTGCCATCTCCTCTTCACTGTCAAGTTCAGTCTTGGCTGAAGAGAGCTTTGCCTCCAGTTTGGCTAGATAAATGCATCTCTCACAGGTTGTAGTGTTGGGTGGTAGGAGGACAAGGTTGTCTGAGTACATGAGGCAATTGCTACATTGCCCCAAGATGCCCATATTCATCAGGTAGACAGGAGAAAACACTGGGAGCTGACCCTTGGACATGCCCGAGTAAAAAACTATTTTCCTCTAGACAAGTGAGGAAAGTAAATACAAAAA
This sequence comes from Protopterus annectens, assembly GCF_019279795.1. NCBI lineage: Eukaryota > Metazoa > Chordata > Ceratodontiformes > Protopteridae > Protopterus > Protopterus annectens. The sequence goes on along the minus strand of NC_056743.1, from coordinate 720,726,284 downwards.
CTATTTTCCTCTAGGTAATGAGGAATGTTGAGTGCTGTAGTAATTTGTAGCTTATTTAATGATTATAACAGGTTCTGAACAAGTGCTGAGCTCAAAGAAGCAGATTCAAGTGCTAAAACTAAGAAAATAGCTAGTTCTAAGGGAAAAATTGAAAACCAGACTTTATGGTGCTGGGAATAGTTTAACCCTACCTAAGTGGCGCTGCATGATGTGCAAACTCGCACAGACCAGCACAAACATGGGTTTTTAACTCAGAAAGTTGAAAGGGATAGAAATCAGCACAAAACGGCCAATAATTTTCAATTTCAGAGCTGGAAACTACTCCTCTTGCAACAGATAGGCTGCTCAATGCTTACCACTCTCACCGATAAGCAGAAAGACTTCCCACTACCACAAGGTCTGGACAACTCGGAAACACAAACTGAAGTCCTAAAACCAGCAAATCTGGGATCAGGACTATGCTAGTACAGGAAAAGGCGGGAAACAATAAAACAATGCTAACTGTTATGCTTAAGAAAAACATGGATTATCATCTAGCAGTGTGTTAAATATATTCATTCAACTGTACCAACATGGATTTTCATCTAGCAGTGTGTTAAATATGTTCATTCAACTGTTACAGTTACACTGATTAATACCATAGATACACAATACTAATGGCAGATGTAACATCTGTTTTCCCATTTTATTTATATTTCTCCTGCTATCCCTAACTCTTACAACTGTTTTATTAATGTTAAATGTGTCCAGTGAAGACATTTGTTTTACTAATTGGCTTACTTACGATTACTTAAAGGCAATATTTAAAGTGTATTCAGCTTGTTTCCTTCTTTTAGTAACTATAACCTTTTCTAGCATTGTAAATAATGTGTTTGCCTCTATAAAAGATACATTTGATGAAATACTGAACTGCGGCAAAGCCACATGTTTCTTTGAGTGCCTGCTTCCTGATATGTCAAGGTCAAAGTTCATATATGCAGGAAATGCTCATTTCTGCTCCGTTAGTGCACACTGAAGCTGTCATTAGGCAGCTCAAGCTAGAATCTTGCCTTGACTAAAATTTGAATGTTAGGGCAGGAAAATGACAGAAAAGAAATCTAAAGAGATTTTACTGTAATGTAATAGTTCCCGCTCAAAGGTGATAACAGATAATGAGGGAAACATACTCACAAGCGAGGAGAGTGTGTTGAGGAGATGGAAAGAGTACTTTGAGGGGTTGATGAATGAAGAGAATGAGAGTGAGAGAAGGCTGGATGATGTAGGGATAGTGAATCATGAAGTACAATGGATTAGCAAGGAGGAAGAAAGGATAGCTATGAAGAGAATGAACAATGGAAAGGCTGTTGGCCCAGATGACATACCTGTGGAAGCATGGAGGTGTTCAGGTGAAATGGCAGTGGAGTTTTTAACCAGATTGTTTAATGAAATCTTGGAAAGTGAGAGGATGCCTGAGGAATGGAGAAAAAGTGTTTTGGTACTGATTTTTAAGAATAAGGGTGATGTGCAGAGCTGTAGTAACTACAGAGGGATTAAATTGATCAGTCACAGCATGAAGTTATGGGAAGGAGTAGTGGAAGCAAGGTTAAGAAGGGACGTGATGATTAGTGATCAGCAGTATGGTCTCATGCCAGGAAAGAGCACTACAGATACGATCTGTGCTCTGAGTGTTGATGGAGAAGTACAGAGAATGTCGGAAGGAGTTGCATAGTGTTTTTGTAGACTTAGAGAAAGCATATGACAGGGTGCCTAGAGAGGAGTTGTGGTATTGTATGAGGAAGTCAGGAGTGTCAGAAAAGTATGTAAGAGTGGTACAGGATATGTAAGAGAGTAGTGTGACAGCGGTGAGGTCTGCGGTGGGAGTGATGGATACGTTTAAGGTGGAGGTGGGGTTACATCAAGGATCAGCTCTGAGCCCTTTCTTATTTGCAATGGTGCTGGACAGGTTGACAGATACGATCAGACAGGAGTCCCTGTGGACTATGATGTTTGCAGATGACATTGTGATCTGTAGTGAGAGTAGGGAACAGGTGGAGGAGACCCTGGAGAGATGGAGATATGCTCTAGAGAGAAGAGGAATGAAGGTCAGCAGGACTAACACAGAATATATGTGTGTGAATGAGAGGGAGGATAGAGGAATGGTGAGGATGCAAGAAGTAGAGGTGGCAAAGGTGGATGAGTTTAAATACTTGGGGTCAATAGTTCAGAGTAATGGTGAGTGTGGAAGAGAGGTGAAGAAGAGAGTACAGGCAGGATGGAGTGGGTGGAGAAGAGTGTCAGGAGTGATTTGTGAGACGAGTACCTGTAAGAGTGAAAAGGAGGGTCTACAAGAGGGTAGTGAGACCAGCTATGTTGTTATATGGGTTGGAGATAGTGGCATTGACAAAAAGGCAGGAGTTTGAGCTGGATGTGGCAGAATTAAAGATGTTAAGATTTGCACCGGGTGTGACGAGGGTGGACAGGATTAGGAATAAATATATTAGAGGGTCATCCCAGGTTGGAAGGTTTGGAGATAAAGCCAGAGAGGCACAATTACGTTGGTTTGGACATGTGTTGAGGAGGGATGCTGAGTATATTGGGAAAAAGATGCTAAGGATGAAGCTACCAGGTAACAGGAAAAGAGGAAGGCCTAAGATAAGGTTTATGGATGTGGTGAGAGAGGACATGCAGGTGGTTGGTGTGACAGAGCAAGATGCAGAGGACAGGAAGAAATGGAAACAGGTGATCTGCTGTGGCGAACCCTAATGGGAACAGACGAAAGATGATGATGATGATAATAGCTCACGCTCATTGATTTACTTTAGTTAAAAATGGACATTTAATAAAAATATCAAAACACACATTTTAGGAAACAAGCTTGTCAGAATAGATAAATAAATGCCATTTAAATACATTTAGTTAAAAAAAGACATTTCAAGCTTAATAAAAGATTTTAAAAACAATCCTTAAGTCTATCACATGTTCCTTCAAATGTATACAGGCACAACACATTTCACCCAGAAGTAAGAAGTGTTAGATAATGTAGAGGAAAAAATTGGCATTGGGAAAGGGAAATGAATAAATTAAGTTTGAGACAAGAAGAACATGGCCAAATTGGAAATGTTCACCGTTTCCATAATCAACCAGTGCATGGAAATGTTCACTGTTTCCATAATCAACCAGTGCACAACAACCATTCACCTCAGTCATAATGTAACCTGTCTAGTCAATAATGTGGCTCTATAAATTAGACATATAATCAAGACTAGCTTTAGATTCTGACTCCTTAAATATAGAGTTATGACAAAAAGATGATACTATTAAAATATATATAAGATCATGACTGCAGTCTGATAACGTATTATATTCTCATCATGTATGTTATTAGTATATTTAAAAAAGGAAGAATAGAGAAACAATAACATTAAGAGAAAACTTTTACCTTGTAAAATGACAGTTGTGATGCATCCTGTTTTTGATGTTAGTCAAATGACAGCAAAAAATAGAGAGAAAAAAAAGATAATATAATGTATAATTTTACTTCTCTCTCATCTTTTTAGAATGTTTATCTTTCAATGTCCAACTATTTTTGAAGCATGTTTTTTTAAACTGGTACTTGCCCAATCCATATCTTAAATTTTGTCAAGCATTTTGCTTTTCTTGGCTTCTTCTAGAGCTGAAAATTTTCCAACCATCTGGAAGAAAGATCCTTAATTTTGCAGGAAAAACAAGTTGAGCTTTTATGTCCATTTTCTTCAAGCTGCTGATAAATGGTACAGCATCTTTTCTTCTGGTAATAAACTAAAGATGTGCAGTCATTATCAAATCTGATGACATTATCTCTTAGTTTAACTGGTGTATTAGCCCAGGCTGACTTCAATATTAAGTCCTTGTCCTGACTAGACATAAATTTACAATAATGGATCTAGGCACAGGAGGGTTCTTCTTTAAGGAGGATGGCGAGAGGGACATGTGAGCTCTCTCAATTCCAAATGAGAGAGCTTCTGGTAAACTGAGAGCTTTAGGCAACCAGTTGTTTAAGAAATGTATCAAACCAAATTGTGCCCCTCTTCTTTCTCCGGGATTCCATAAATTCCGATGTTATTTCTCTGAGACCTACTTTCTAAATCTTCTATTTTTTGTAGTAACAAAGTGTTTTGTTTTAGCAGAAATTCTGTATGACTTTCATTTTCTGTCAGTCTTCCATCCGTGTCAGTTACTGCATCTTCAATTAAAGAAATCTGAGTAGATTGCTGTTTTAACAATTCATTTAAGAAGTCCAATTGATTTTTGCAGTCCACTTTTATATAAATCCATTTTTGTTTCCAGTTTGTCCAGTTTAATACAAAGTTCTTGGATACTCTCTATAATAGACAAAAGTTCCTTTTTCATAGAGTTTTCTTGGAAGTTCACTTTAGAGTGACTCACGATAGATGAACAGTCAAAATGTACACAGACAGAAAAAATGAAAATGCCACTTCCAAATTCAATTTTTCTTTCAGAAAAATATCAGTAGTAGTTTAAAGAATATATTTCTGTTACAAAATAAATTTTTTATTACGTTAAAATACCAAAATCCTGTCAGAGAAAAATAAGAAGCAGAGCAAAAGCTTTGAGCTGCTAGTTATCCACCATCTTGGCCATACACCCTCAGTTCTTTACTTTTCTCACCATTTATTAAAAATATGCACACTGCCTACTAAGATTACAGAACTTAAATGTGATTCTGTAAGCTGACGGCACTTTTCCACACAAAAGCTTTACTATCACTCATATGCAGATAGCACTTCAAGCTGGGTTTCAACAACCTCTTTTACTGGTTAACAAGCAGAAAGCTGTTACTAATAAACTTAAAAATGAGGTAGAACAACCACCAATAACTCCACCAATATATACATATAACACCAATAACAAAAATAAAAAAATTATTAGTGGCTCCACCAGTTGCCCACACCATGGAGGAAAACACAACTGCACATAATATAAAACAAAACGATAAATGTATTAATCGTAAAGTAAAATTAAGCACTTTCATCCTGCTACAATCAGGACCTCTTCAGATAACATCATGACCAAAAAAAAAACAAAATAAAAGCGTTTAAACACCTCCAATCCCTTAAAATGGCACCAAAATCCAATGTTCAAAAAGTTTTTTTTAAAGAGAAACTTTCCATTAACAATACATCTAAAACTAATTTTCATACCCTACTCTGAGACACTGAATACATTTTTTTGTGCCAACATTAAGAATGAGAGGTGAAAAGTTAGAAATAAAACAATATAACTACCACAGGGACTATACATATTCATTAAGACATGTTTCTTTTAAGTACAAGACCAGACAGAAATAGTACACCAAGTAAATTCTTAAATACACACACGCACACACAAACACAAATTCATATATATTTTTTTTATTAATGTCTGCCTACGTACACACCCACACATGTGTGTAAATATGTATTCACCCATCTGCATTTATAACAAATGCTATATGGAAACAGAAAATCTGTCCTCAATTTTGATGCTCCACACTTCAAAACAGGTTTGACTGAAATTAAATTGTTCAAACCAGGGGAAGTGAAAGCATTCAACTTGAAATGCCACCAAGTCTCCCTATACTGTAACCAATTCTTCCAGTCTCCTTCTCTAGGATCCACATTTAACTGCTCCAGAATGCCAAAAGGGAAATCATTATGTGTTGGTTTCACCAATGTATGTTTCAATAAAGCATTATTAGCATTCTTTATCTTAATACTATGTGTATGTTCACAAATGTGTTTACTCAAAGATAAACATAAAAACACATGCATTTTTTTGCACATAGCTAAATAAACAATCCCCTTACTAGAACAGTTAACTCTTTTGAAATAAATCTTACTGTGGAGGTTATTACCTAAAGTGAGAGTTTCCTCTTTGTAAATAAATTTGCAATAAGGGCATCTCCTACATTTTTAGTACCACCAGACCATTTACCATTTCTCATTTTAAAACCTCATTTTTCTTCCCTGTCTTAAATACAAATTTTGGGTCCGTACCCAATTTCCTAACCAATTCAGGGTTGAATCTTAACAGCTTCTATTTGCTTAATATAATAGTTTTTTTTACAGAATTTGCAGCATAATTGTATTCTAAAATCATAGGTCTATTAAAATCCCCCATTGATCCTGTCTGCACAGTCACCCTATACATTTGTTTGATACATTTAAATTTTGTCCTCCATCCAGAGGTAACCTCCAGTGACACCTCAGCAATCAAATTACTGTTATTCTCCTCCTTAAGGATCTGCATCCAAAGTCCCACCTTTTCCTTTCTTTCTTGAATTACCCCGTCTCATCATTATCCCTTTCCACTTTGAGTTGTAGCTTTCTGCTTGCGTTATGCAAAATAGTAAAGTTGTGTAATGTAAAATAATAATCCTAAACCTCCTCCTCCTATTGGAAAGATCAACTTATTCTACTTGACTCTTGTCCTCTTCCATTCCCAGGTAAAATCCTTCAACTCTTTCATTACTGTCCACATCTTCTCTTTTAGTTGATAAAAATAGGCCTCACATTCATCCATCCTCAACCTCTTTTCCCAATTTTGCACATGGGGTTGGGGTGTCACTTCAACAGTGACAATCATTTATAGCCAAGGTTTACACCGCTGTGTGGCTAGCGTACCACACACTCGCGTGCACACGCACTCACATCTAGGGCCAATTTAGAGTGTCCAATCCATCTGCTACATGTCTTTGGAATGTAGGAAACCAGAGCACCCAGAGGAAACCCATGTGCACACAGAGAGGACATGCAGACTCCGCACAGAAGACATCCTAGCAGAGAATTGAACCGAGACGAGAAACTCCTGCTGTGAGGCGACAATGCTAACCACTGCACTGCCCGTCTATATAAAATATGCCTGACCTGTGTATAAAAGTAAAAAGACAAAAAATATTTTTACTGATTGTATCTTTCTAGCTATATTCATATGCAGGAGTTTCCTGTTTCTCAGTTTTGTATCATCTTTTTAGTCTCTTCCCAGATATATCCTAGCTGCCAAGATGTAATCCTTTTTAATCCATACCACTAAATACTTAATTTTATCATGTTCCCATAAATATGGGTATTCCTGAACCAATTCATACGTGGGTAGTTAGTTTACAGCTACAACCTTTGTTTTGTCTTCATTAATGCTCCAGACTGGTAGCCCAACATAACACATCTAAGATACTTCAGGTGCAGCTAACATTGGGTAAGACAGTGATTCCGGTCATAGCCTGCTATAGCTCCCCAACCATGTCCCAAGACTCACACTCCATGCTCCTAAGCACCCTGGAGAATATTAGGGTCCAACCTAACACGCTCATACTGGGTGACTTCCAACTACCCCTCCATTAACTGGGAAAACTACTCCTCTACCAGTACACTTGCCCAACGTTCCTTGGAATTCATTAATTCCAATGCTGTGGACCAACTCGTTCTTACCCCCACTAGAGGTAGCAACATCCTTGACTTGGTCATTACTAACATGGGTGACCATTGCTGTACACCAATAGTCAACTCCTCCTTGGTTAGATCTGATCCGACTGCAAACTAATCACCTTGGAAATCCCCCCCCCCCCAGCAAAGTTAACCACCATGAAAAACTTCTCCAAAGCTAACTTTGGGCTCCTAAAAACAGAGGTGGCTAACTTTACAGCACCCATGCAAATGAAGAATAGTTGTATGACTGCAGAATCATACACCAGTGGACTGTACGAACACACACACAAATGCATGGATCTCGCCGTACCCAGTAGAACCAAGACTCTCTCCTCCAAATAAAGGAAGCCAATCTGGTGGTCCCCTGCCATAAACAAACTCTACAACAGAAGGAGAAAACTGATGCGGAATAAGGTGAAGTCCCAAGACTGGAAAAACTCCCTTATCAGCCTCAACAAAAAGTTGAGATCCCTCATCAAATCCTCTAAAGCTAGCTATGAAAACAGAATTGCAGCAGATAGTAAAGACAACCACAAGGCCTTATATAGTTATGTAAAGAATCTCCATGGCAACACCCAGATTTGTTCTGAGCTACTGCACAATGATACCTCCTATACCGGGCCAGATATTGCCAATATACTGGCCGACAGATTCAGTGCCAACTTTACCCCCCTCCCCAAAGGGCCAATCACAATACCAGTAGATTGCCAGGCACGCAGTATTACTGCTGCACAGGTTAAAACAGCACTGTCCAAGGCCAAAAATACAGCTTCTATGGGACCTGGCAATATCCCTGGTTGTGTTCTACATGAACTACAGAGTGAACTGGCACCTCACCTATGCAACCCTGTTCAATCACAGCCTCACTTCAGGCTTTGTCCCTACCGAATGGCGCAGTGCTACAGTCACCCCTCTCCACAAAGGAGGAGCAACTACAGACCCTGGGAACTATTGTCCCATTACCTGACGAGTCGGATATGCAAAGCTATTAAAGGCACCATCATGGACCTAATAAACAAGGATATAGGGAATCTCCAAACTCTGGAACCTACACAGTTTGGTTTTGTGAAGGGTAGATCATGCCCGCTCAATTTGGTTGACTTTTCTGAGTCAGTCACCAGAGCTGTGGACGAAGGCAAGGTGGTTCATACAGCCTGTCTTGATCTGGCCAAGGCCTTTGATTCTATTCCCCACTCGGGAATCATAGAAAAAAACTCACTAAGCTAGGCATTAAACCCTATATCACTAGGTGGTTTGCAAACTGGCTCACAGATAACACCCATAGTGTAAAAGTAGCTAACTCCATGTAAGACTGTCGACCAGTCACGAGTGGAGTCCCACAGGGTTCGGTCCTGGGTCCTCTCCTGTTTGGTATCTACTTCTCTGAAGTCCAGGCTAACACGAAGGGACTCTGGCTGACAAAGTTTGCAGACAATTGCAAGTTGGGAGCTATTATTAACTCCCCAAGTGATGTTAACATCCAACAGAAAGGCCTCACTGAGACCAGCAACTGGTGTCAAAACTGTGGCCTTAAGCTCAGTACCAAAAAGTGTCATCATCCCCCTTGGGAAAAACCTGGTTCCCTTGAATTACTACATTGATGGTAGTCTACTGAACACGGAAAGCATTGTAAGAGATCTGGGAACACAGGTTGATAGCAACCTCTCTTTTGCCCACCACATTGCCACTGTGGTCAGAAAGTCCTATGTGGCACATCTCATCACTAAGGGTTTTGGATCCAGGAAGAAGGAGGTCATTGCCTCCCTCTACTCTTCCCTCATTAGGTCAGTCATTGAGTACAATGCCCCATTTCGCATGTACCTCACTAGTCACCTGCAACAACTAGAGAGGCCACAAAAGTACCTCACAAAGAGGATCCTAGGCCTTAAACACATGTCCTATATGGACAGACAAAAAAACTCCAACTATTCTCCATCTCATATTGTCTACTTAGAGGCAATACCTGCTTGACTTACAAAGCAATGTCTGACCAAGCTCTGTTAGAAATGCTACATCTAAAGAAATCCCAGTTCCTCTGCACCACACACTCCAGAGACCTCATTACTACAATCAACAGAACATGCTGGAAGGACAGGTTCATAACCGAGAGACTGCCCATGCTATGGAATAGACTTCCCATACATGTCAAGCAGAGAGCCTCACTGGCCGTCTTGAAGAGAAATCTTGATGATTGGATGGGAAATAGAAAATTCACCCCAGGAATCACTCCAGTGGCTCTACTCGACAGAGGCACTGGGAACTAAGGTCAAGTGGCACAATGCCAGGGTAATCCTATGGGCTAGGCTTGTAAAGGCTCCAGGGCCATTAGTACTGGTGTATGATTCGGCAGTCATGCAACTATTCTTAATTTGCATGGGTGCTGTGAAGTTAGCCACCTCTGTTTTTAGGAGACCAAAGTTAGCTTTAGAAGTTTTTCATGGTGGTTAACTTTGTGGGTGGGGGGGGGGGTTCCAATGTGATTAGTTTGTGGTCAGATCAGATCTAATCAGGGAAGAGTTGGCTATTGGTGTAGAGCAACGGTCACCCATGTTAGTAATGACCAGGTCAAGGATGTTGCTACCTTTAGTGGGGGTAAGAACGAGTTGGTCCACGGCATTGGAATCAATGAATTCCAGGAAACGTTGGGGAAGTGTACTGGTACAGGAGTAGTTTTCCCAGTTAATGGAGGGGTAGTTGAAGTCATCCAGTATGTGCATGTTAGGTTGAACCCTAATATTCTCCAGGGTGCTTAGGAACATAGAGTGAGTCTTGGGACATGGTTGGGGACCTATAGCAGGCTACGACTTGAATCACTGTCTTACCCAATGTTAGCTGCACCTGAAGTATCTCAGATGTGTTATGTTGGGCTACCAGTCTGGAGCATTAATGAAGACAAAACAAAGGCTGTAGCTGTAAACTAACTACCCACGTATGAATTGGTTCAGTAATACCCATATTTATGGGAACATGATAAAATGAAGTATTTAGTGGTATGGATTAAAAAGGATTCCATATTGGCAGCTAGGATATGTGGGAAGAGACTAAAAAGATGATACAAAACTGAGAAACAGGAAACTCCTGCATATGAATATAGCTAGAAAGATGCAATCAGTGAAAATATTTTTTGTCCTTTTACTTTTATACACAGGTCAGTCATATTTTATGTAGACGGGCAGTGCAGTGGACAAAACTGAGAAACAGGAAACTCTTGCATATGAATATAGCTAGAAAGATACAAATCAGTGAAAATATTTTTTGTCCTTTTACTTTTATACACAGGTCAGGCATATTTTATGTAGGTGGGCAGTGCAGTGGTTAGCGTTGTCGCCTCACAGCAAGAGGTTCTTGCCTCGGTTCGATTCTCTGCTAGGATGTCTTCTGTGCGGAGTCTGCATGTCCTCTATGTGTGCACCTGGGTTTCCTCTGGGTGCTCCAGTTTCCTACATTCCAAAGACATGTAGCAGATGGATTGGACACACTAAATTGGCCCTAGGTGCGAGTGTGTGTGCGCGTGAGTGTGTGGTACACTAGCCACACAGCGGTGCAAACCTTGGCTCTAAATGATTGTCACTGTTGAAGTGACATGCCAACCCCATGTGCAAAACTGGGAAAAGAGGTTGAGGATGGATGAATGTCAGGCCTACTTTTATCAACTAAAAGAGAAGATGTGGACAGTAATGAAAGAGTTGAAGGATGTTACCTGGGAAGGAAGAGGACAAGAGTCAAGTAGAACAAGCTGATCTTTCCAATAGGACGAGGAGGTTTAGGATTATTATTTTAAATTACACAACTTTAACTTTTACGTAACACAAGCAGAAAGCTACAATTCAAAGTGGAAAGGGATAATGATGAGACAGAAGGGTAATTCAAGAAATAAAGAAAAAGGTGGGACTTTGGATGCAGATCCTTAAGGAGGAGAATAACAACAGTCATACAGAATATTATATTCATAAAGTAGCACCAAGTATACTAAGAATTAAGCCAACACAGGAGAAATGGACAAACAATGGAGAAAGGAGATTGTGCAGATAGGGATGACTGCAATTAGGGGTGCAGAAAATAGGCAAGAGGGGACTGGACTTTACTGGACGAAGCTGGCTAAGGAACCAAGATACTGGGAACAGCTAATTAGAGAGGGAAAGGTAACAGAATGGGAAGAGGATAAGAAGATATTTGGATTACAGGCAAGAGACTGCCTTAACCCCTTACTATCAGGTATTGATATCAATGTATAGGCAAAGAGAAAGGGACATGGGAAACCTAATTGAAAGGCCTGCACTGGTTACATTTTCAGTTGAATCGAGAACAGAAGCTACTGCAAAAAAATGGATAATTAGTAGGGCATATAAAATACTGCACGACAACCATAGAAATCAGAGAAGGTCAGAAAAGATTGGGAACAGAGATAAAAGAACAGGAAGTGAGATTTTTAGAAAAGGGTAGAAGTAAATTACATAGAAAAAATGGAAATTAGGGGAACAATACATGCAGAAAAATATTTCAGAGGAAGAATGAGGTTTAAGATAAGGCAGGAACTGAACAATTGCTGTAATGTTGGTTTGATGACATTGTACAAAAAATATATATGTGATGTATAATGACGGTAAAAGTAAACCTATTAACATGGTTTGATTACTTTCATATAAATCTCGGTTTGCCTATGTCATAGTAATAATTCAACAAAGGTGTTAAAAAAAAATTAAGTAAGGAGCTGGGATATAGGATCTGAACTGTCCAAATATAGTAAGGCTTTACCAAGTTTAATGCCATTGGCCAACAAAAAAAATAATAGTTAAAATCTAAACAAACTGTAACTGAAGTATTGAATATTGTAAAGGAAATGAAAGAACTGGAGTGGGATCGTTAGAAAAAGAAAGGCCAAATTACACAGAAATAAACAAATTTGTAAGAATAATACATGCACAATAACATTTAATGGGAGCAGTGAAATTTGAAGGCAGACAGAACTTGTGCAATTTTTATAACGGAGTGAAAAGCAGTGGTTAAAAAATAAAAATGCACAATGCATAAAAGTAATGAAAAAGGTTTGCAAATGTTTTGTATTACTTTCTATTTATGTGTATTCATGCCATTATTCAAAAAATGTGAAATTAATAAAGGTATTCAAAAAAGCATTAAACATAATGTGCAGGTTCAGACTTCACAAAGTTGCTGTACTTAACTAAACTCCATCACAACTTTTCAGAGAAAGAAAGAGCAGTCATTCTATCTGCAGTCATAAATTACTTCACAGTGATTAATGCTTACTCTCAGCCAAAAAACTGCCATATTCAACCAGTTGCTAATTCATTTGAATTCATCCTCCAGAACCATCCCATTGTATAGAACGATTTGTTCTTACAATCTCTGAAAGAACCTTTATAAATTTCCCCAAATGTCTACAATGCCTTAGCCTCAGAGATTAGACAGCTATACACCATTTCTTCTTTCAGGCAAATTGTTCTGAACTGTCTTAATGATGCCACTTATGGTGACTAATTCAAGGATAACGGATCAGCGTTACCATCTATTACATACCTGTTTACAGATATCTCCATTCTCTTTAGTTCTCTCTCTTTTCTCTCTCTCTTTTTACTCTGTTCTCAGTTGACCAATTTCTACTTCCCCACCTTGTACAGCTTTAAATTAGTAACTCATGCTTACTTTAGGGCTTTGTACATTCTTACTTTGTAAATAATAACCTATGGAACAGTTTAGTAAGTGTTCATTTGTCTTTGCAGAAATGAGGTTATAACTGACCTGGATCAAGAAAGCCTCCTGAAAATTCTACAAAACATTCAATAAATTCACTTAATGATTTCATTCTACAAGTCATCTTGTTTTGATTACAGTTTTCACTAGATCATAGATTGTTGCTGAAAAGCTCCTCTTTCTGACCAGCACACCACCCCAGTTCGTCTTCTCCTTTCGGATATTCCCACTACGGGTCGCCACAGCGGATCATGGGTCCGCAGAACGAATGGCAGTAGACTTTTTTTTTATGGGAACAGATATCAGATACAACTGTAGACAAGGCATGGAAAGGGTTTAAAAGAAAGCTTCAACAGAAACATAGGGTACTGTATCTCTGACTTCTAAGAAGTGGGACATGCAATCATGATAAAAGAGAACAAATTATATAATACAGTTGTTTACAATAAAGCAAACAAGAAAAAAAGTCAAAATATTATCCAGTCAGTGTAAAAAAAAAAAAAAACAACAACAATTAAGGGAAAAAAAGGCAAAATAAAAAAGATGGGTTGGAAAAAATAAAAGACAAGGAAGTCATTTATTGCAATAAGTATAGCACAAAAGACAGACCTGTGGGGCCTGCATGATATAAAGGTAAAACAGCAGGACATGCAAAGAGTTAAATTTTTCTACAATGATGAAGGACAGAGCGCACGAGAACAGCAGAATGTCTAGGTGGTTCAGCTCCAGGGTCTAAGCTTAAATAATGACTGTAGAATGTGCATGCTCTCCTCATGACTTTACTGGTATTCTGGGAGTACTTGGTTTTCTTCCCACCTCCCAAAACAAAAATGTTATTGGGTTACTTACAAAAAAAGTTTGCATTTATTGCATTAATCCTTGTCTTGTGGCCTACCTAAGGCTTACAAAGACTTGCAATGGACAGAATTAATAAACATATGCTATTTAAAGAAGAACAGAATATAGTGGATGCCTGTGAATATCTGTGTGAAAAGAGTATTTGGGAAGAAAGGTGAATAGAAGATTTAAGAAAAAGTCTACAGATCTTAAAAGTGGCACATCAGATTATCCAGAAGGAACTCGTCTATAAAGCATGCATGTTGCAGAAAAAAACACAAACAAATATTCATTTAAGGCAACTGGAAAGAGATAACGCTTCGTAGGTTTACTAAGGAAACAATTTGCTTAACTACTCAATTTACATCTAGTAGAGTTTGGCTTTACTTACCAAAATGTACCCATAAAGACTTAAATATCAGTGAAGTATGTTTTTGGAAACTTACTGGATGATGACTTTTGTCAGAATACACTTTATTAACTGACAGGCAAGTTAAATCTGTAACACAATTCAATTATAAATTTATCACCGATAATGATAAAATCACACAATTCACGATCAACATTGGCATTATGAAATTAAACACATTCATCTTTAAACAGTATGTTCAGGAATGAATTGGGAAAAAAAAAAAAGAGGGACAACTCTGACTGGTACAGTGTGCACAAAATCACACATGGTTCTTTGCAGGAGCCAATGATTATTCAATCTCTAGTTGTCTGATATTAATGAAACACGTTCATAGGTTCATACTAGGCTATCTGCCCGAGGGCATTTACAAGCCTAGCCCATAGTTTTGTGGCTTACGCCACCCCTTTAGTATGGGGAACTATACCCATTATTTTGCTGTGCCTCTGTCGAGCAGTGACACTGAGGTAATCCCTGGGGTATATCTGCGATCTCCCATCCATTGGTCAAGATTTCTCTTGAACAAGGCCAGCGAGGTGCTCTGCCTCACATATACCGGGATTTTGTTCCACAGTATAGGGAGTCTTTGGGTGATGAATCTATCCCTCCAGCACGTCCTATTAATAGCCGTGTCAAGGTTTAAGTCTCCCGCCCTTGTGGCTCTGACTGATCTAGATTTTTTGAGGTGAAGCATATTCATCAAATCTGGGTTTGACATGGCCTTGTATGTTAGGCAAAGGTCACCTCTGAGCAGGCGGTAAGCGACTGAATAGAGTTGGAGTTCTTTCAGTCGGGCAGCATAGGACAGATGTTTGAGACCCTTTATCCTTTTGGTGAGGAACTTTTGTGGCCTCTCAAGCTGCTGCAAGTGTCGGGTCAGATACATTCCGAATGGGGCATTGTACTCAATCATTGGTCTGATGAGTGATGAGTATAGGGAGACTATGACCTCCCTTGATCTAGATGAGAATCCCTTCATGATAAGGTGGGCAATATAGAAGGTCTTCCTAACTACTTTGGCTACATGGGTGTCGAATGACAGACTACTATCAACTTGGGTCCCCAGGTCCCTGATAACTTCTTCTGTGCTCAGTGGATTGCCACCTATTTGGTAGCTAGGGTAACCTTGTTTTTCCCGAAGGGTATGACTATGCATTTTTTGGCATTTAACTTTAGGCCATGGCTCTGGCACCAGTTATCCATTTCTGTGAGACCCTTCTGAAGGATATCTGTGTCAGATGTGTTTTCTACTATGGCCCAGTTTGCAGTCATCTGCAAACTTTGTCAGCCATAACCCTCCTGTGTTTGCTTGTACTTTGGAAAAGTAGATGCCAAACAAGAGTGGGCCCAGGACTGAGCCCTGTGGTACACCACTTGTGACAGGCTTTGAGTCTGACATGGCGCCAGCAACTCTGACCCTGTGTGTTCTGTCACTCAGCCAGTTTGCAACCCATCTTGTGATGTATGGGTTAACATTTAAGCTGATGAGTTTTTCAATGATACCCGAGTGGGGTATTGTATCAAGGCCTTCGCCAGATCTAGGTAGGCTGTATGGACTGCCTTTCCCTCATCAATGGCTTTGGTGACTGTTTCAAAAGTCAACCAAGTTTAGAAGGCATGATCTGCCTTTGACAAAGCCAAACTGGGATGGATCCAAAGTCTGCAAATTCCCTATGTCTTTATTTATGAGGTCCATTATGATCCTCTCCATGGCTTTGCAGATAAGGCTTGTCAAGCTAATGGGCCGGTAATTTCCAGGGTCGGTGGAGGCACCGCCTTTGTGAAGTGGGACCACAGTTGCAGTGCGCCACTCCCTGGGTACGTATCCAGAGGTAAGACTATGATTAAACAGCTGTCCTAGCTGTGGGTTTAATTCCTCATTGAGTTCGTGGAGCACACAGCCGGGGACACCATCAGGTCCCATGGATGCTGTGTTTTTTGCTTTGGAGAGAGCAGTTCTCACTTGGGCGTTGGAGATGTTTGGGGGGCTGCTATCACTTGGTATAGATATCTCTCCTTTTGGGGGGGAGAAGTTTGCACTGAACCTGTCAGCCAGTATGTTGGCAATGTCTGTAGGATCAGTAATCTTCACATCATTTTGAACTAGTTCTGAACATAGAAACATAGCTAAAGAAGGCCTTATGATTGTCTTTTGAGTCTTTAGCTATTTTTCTCTCAAAATTTGCTTTGGATGATTTTATGAGAGCTCTTAGTTTTTTACTTATAGTGATCAAGGGTGTCTTACCTTTTAAGGATTTTGCTCTATCTTGTAGTAGCTTCCTCCTTTTGTTGTAGAGTTTGTTTATGGCTGGGGTCCACCAGACTGGACGCTTGCCTTTGGTACAAAGAGTCTTTGTTTTGCTTGGGATTGCCTTATCCATGCAGTCCTGCAGGTGCTGGTAGAAGGCATTTGTAACTGATTCAGCGGCTTGAGTACTGTTTTCCGCGCTCGGGGCCTTAAAGGAGACCACACTAGTCTTTAGAAGTGCGAAGTCGGCTTTGAGAAGTTCTTTACTGTGGTCTTTTTATTTCAGGTGGGGTGGGATGAGGACCTCCAGCGAGATTAGTTTGTGATCTGATCTCACCAGTGAGGGGTATACTTCGGTGTTGAACATTGTGCTCCCATGTTCGTGATGATGAGATCAAGTATGTTTTCTCCTCTTGTGGGGATGGTGACTAGTTGTTCCATGGCATTTGAGTTTATGAATTCCAGGAACTTTTGGGCTAGGGTGTTTGGGCTTGAGTAGTGTACCCAGTCTATATTAGGGTAATTGAAGTCACCTAGTATGATGGTGTTTGGTGATACATTTATCCCCTCTAGTGTTTTCAGGAAGGCCATGTGAGATTCCTGAGTTTGTGAGGGTGGCCTGTAACATGCTACAATTTGCAGAGCAGTCTTGCCTATGGTTAATTGCACCTGGATGGTTTCCGATGCATCGTGCGTTGCCACCAGTCTGGAGGTGTGGTTGTCCTTGATGAATATGGATACCCCCCCTCCTTTCTTGGTATTTTCCGGATTTTGGGTGCGGAACGCATGATATGAGGTAAAACCTGATAGTGCTGGGGTGCTCTCAGGAGCCTTGAACCAGGTTTCTGTCACAGCACAGACATCGATGTTCTCCATACTGAGAAGGGCCTCGAGTGCGTGCATTTTGAGATTTAGACTTCTGGCATTGAGCAGCATTACCCTTAGTTTTTTTCTTTTTTTGTGTTCTAGGGTGGTAGGTTTAGAATTTGAGCCTTGCCTAAAAAGGCACTATGGGGGTGGCAAGAGCCTTTGCCAATATCCGGAATCCCAGGGGTGACAGGTGCAAGCCGTCCCTTGCGAAGCAGCGTGGCTTGTCCAGCATGTCATCCCAGGCAGACAGACATTGGATCCCCTTTGAATGACACCAGAGTTTAAGCCAATTGTTAAAGCTGATCATCTTATCTCTGTATTGTGGCATCATTCTTGGTGAAGGTAGGATACTGCTCAGGGTCAGGGTCATACCTGCCTGGGCTACATAATCAGAGAGCTCCTCAATGTCTCTTTTCATGTAGTCCAAGGAAGTACATCTCAGGTCGTTTACACCAGCGTGGACAATGACTGAGTCGTATTTGTACCTGCTGTTGAGAGACCTGAGTGCATGCGTTATGTGGCGGATTCTAGCGCCCGACAGGCAGCTTACTGTGACCTTCTCCTTACTCAGTCTGGTGAGCGGGACGTCAGTGTGTCTGACTATGGAGTCACCGATGACTAGTGTGTCTGGCACTGTGTTTGGCCTTAAGGGCTGTGACTGTTTGACACTCTGACTGTGAGGTCTATGTGTTGCAGGTGTTGTGTTCTGAGGTGGTGGTTGTTTGGGTGTCTGCTTTGGTGGCCTCTGCTGTTTTGGTAGATTTTGATCAGAGCCTCCGAGTATGTCTTTGTGTGTTTATGTGTATGATTTGAGGTTGAGATGGTACTATGTGAGACTGGGTCTATAGTGTGTGTGGTAACCTTTTCCTCCTGACTGGTCTTGCCAGTCCTATGTTGAGAGAGCTCAGCCTCCAGTTTGGCCGTATAGTTGCATCTCTCGCATGTATTTGTGTTTTGTGGGAGGAGGAGAGGGTTGTCTGTGTACATGAGGCAATTGTAACATTGCCTCAATATTCCCAGGTTCACCAGCTGAGCAGGAGAGGACACTAGCAACTGATCCCTCGACATGCTAGAAGGACTAGACAAAAACTTTAAAAGAGATTCCGGGGGACGTGGGTGACCGAGAAATGGGGTTTGCCTTTTTGGGGTGCTATCTATAAGAGTGCCGTATCAAGGTAATAAGTACTGTAGGAGCAAGTGCTAGGTTTAACAGATAGAGAATAGTCTACTTGGAGTCAAGTAGAGATGATCTTTTTAGTTATAGGATACGCTGATTAGATCAGTAGTATAGTTCGAGGAAGGTAGTTTTAAGGGAAAATTTGAAGAGTGGACTTTAGGTAGCCCGAATAGTTTAAACCTGCTTAACCGGTGCTGCCCTAGTGTGCAACAGTGGCAGCTCCACGCTAAAGCGTGCTTTATAGCAGGGGGCTGGAAAAGACAGGAAATGACCCAAAATGGCCAATAAACTACAAGTTACTGCCTTAAACCACTCCTCTGAGGACAAACAGGCAGCTCAGTACTCCCTACTCCCACTAGTGAGTAAAGAAACTACCCCTTGACCAAACAAGGAAAATGGAGAAAACAGGAACCAAGACAAAGCCCAGGGATCAGCAAAATCTGATCACTGGAACAAACTATTAGGAAAGTATGGAAAACAAGAGTATTTTTTTTTTTTTCAAGTTTTTTTCAGATAGGCAGAAAATACAATAAATGCTGTGTTTTTCGACTAAATGCTATCAAAAGCTAGTACACTTGAGTGTATTAGCCTGTTGTTTAACTTTTAAGCAAAACTTAAACAAGCAAGTGCAACAAACAATTCAAGCTATTAAAAACAGTAAAAACAGGTAATAGCAGAATAAAACAGGCAGAAATAGCAATCGAAAGGCTTAAAAAGTCGATGTTACAGTTAAATGCAGATGCATAAACTTTATGCCTGTGTAGTCATAAGAGCAGTGAAAACTAAGGATGAATGCAGAAGTTCATAGGTAGGTACTAGGCTATTGGCCCAAGGGCCTAAGTAAGCCTAGCCAACAAGGTTCCCTGGCTTACACCACCCAGGAAAGTTATTTGTCTAGGCCACTGTCGAGCAGAGCCAGAGTCGAGAGAGCTGCTAAGATGACTTCTGGAAAACTTAGAACTTTCTGAATGATGGGAACCATTTGGCCTATAACTCTGCCCATTAGCCGGACTAAACAAAAAGCCACAACTCACTGCTAATAAATATTTCACCTCTCCCTAAACTTCACAAGAACTATTTTATGTTTCACACACAAATCCTTAAATTCAACTATTGTATAACTCAGCAACTTCTAGTAAGGCCATTCTTTGTATCTACAACACTCTGTGAAAAACACTTCTTCCTCGCATTACTTATAAGTGATCGTATCTTTGAACTTTCTCCACACATCAGTTTTCCTCACCTGCTTTCTAAACTTCAACTAGACTGAGGTAAGTAATTTCTTGTACCCACAGTCTATATCCCTATTTTCTTCCAGGACATAAACAATTCTTCTTGATGCAATCACGTTAGACTCTGAATAGCCTCCTGTCTGTCAATGTATTTAAGTAGATGGAATCGCCAAAAGTGTAAACAGAAATCCAGACATGCACTCAAAACTGTTTCTATAAAAGAATAGCATCTCTTTATCTTCAAATGTAGTGCTTCTATGACTGTCTATGTACGCCAGCGTTCTCATACATGTGCTATCTACAGTCTCATAAAGAATGCCCATATTCAGTTCATCTAACAATGCCATTATCTCTTTCTGCTTTGCTGATGTTAGTAATTCACCTATTATTTTGGAGTCCTCCTGCATGAGGAAACACATTACACTGGCTTTACAGCACTGAAATGAAGTGCTATACATCTGATCATTCCTCTAAGTCTGAAGCCACTTGCCATCCCATCTACCCCTACATTCTGTATAGACTCTACAGCAGACATATATCATATAAATAAAGGTGTGCTCATCTTTCTATATTCTCCACAACGCCACTTACATAAACATAGAAAATTAGTCCAAAAATTAAAACCTTGTACTCCATCTCTTACAACTCATAACTCCCCTCCCTGTTGGACTGCACTCATAGTATTTTCCTTGTCCCTTTGACAAGCTAACCACCATACTAGGACTGAAACAGAACTAAAGCTCGTCATATAGCACCTACCCTTTTCTTCACCATGGACTCCATTCAGTTTGTCAATGTAAAAGTTCATTCATTTTAAAACCTTCCACATTCCATTGTGCAACCATTTTTTTTTTAATCCAGGGTATTGCCCTAGAACCCACTTAACTAAATTTCAGCACCAGAATAGTTTGAATTCCCTTCTCAAATCTAATTACAGAACATCTAAAGGATGGGCTACAATATCCTTATACCAAAACTAGACACTGTGTGCAGTGTACATTAAAACAGGATGTGAAACTATATGAAAAAAGAAAGATTAAGGAAATTAAACATTATTAAAGATTTACTAAAATGTGTAGACAACTCAAACTTGCACTTAAACAAGAGAAGAGAACAAAGATCTAGTGCTTTACTAAAAGACCTATGGAGAGTATACAAAATCCTACAAACAACCAATACTAATTCGTAATGAATCAGGATTAGCATATTCTGAGCATCATACAGCAAGAAATATAAAGAGCAAGAGACAGCTCAAAAAGAAAGATAATAAAATTAGAGGCTAAGCTAGAAGAAGTATGTTTTGTTTATTTTATTTTTAAATTGGGGTAACCTGCTGGGCAGAGCCCATTTCAGAGCAGGCACAAGATTTCTCTCAACTACTAAGCATTACATTCCTAGTATTAAGCTTCAAAAAAATCAGTGTATACTGACAATAAAGAGGAGTGCTTTCTACTTTTATGCAGTAACAAATATACAACTACTGCAGTCAATAAGTAACAAAGAACATCTGTATGGATTTTGTTCAGCGGTCCTCAATGTACTCAAATAATTACAAATTTGGTCAGAACATCAAATTGGGTGGAGTAAGGCCAAAAAAAAAAAAGACAGCAGATGAGATGTTTGGACCTGGGGAGAAATCCTTCCACTAGCAACAGATAAATGACCAACAAATTCAATAAATGTACATCATTAGTTATAAAATGTACAATATTAACCCAAAGATTTGTTATAATATGACAAACAAAAGTTTGATCACTCCTTCAATAAACAAAACGGAATACCAGAACACAACTTAGAATAAGGTAACATTACACCATTATGACAATGTAAACATACTGCAGTGTAAAAGAACATGATACTAGAACAGGACTACCTACTCATAAGACCAGTTTCTGTGCTCTGGAAGAAGTACAAAGGGCAGACTTCATTCACTGAAAACAGAAAATAAATGTTGGCTAATCTGTTCTGCAACAAATACAATTTCCTGATACCAAAAAGCCAAGCACTTAATGATGTGCAAAATGTAAATCTTGCATTTGAAACCATGTCAAAGTCATGATAAAATTTCCCCCCTTCAACTACGTTACAAGTATACTTCATCTGCTGACCGACCTGCTGATATGGGGTATCCTACACATAACATGCAATTTTATATGTAAAAATATGCCTCTCATTATTCCACCCTGAATTCCTCCCAACTGCTCCTCTTGAACTTATCTTGGACCCAAGTAACAGAGGACTAACGGTTCTGCAGCTGCCAAAAAAAAAAAAGGAGCATGACAAAATTACATTTGAACTAGAAAGGGGCATAATATATCATATTCCTGCAAAACATTTGGACTAAATAAAACAGACATGGAAAAACACTGAACTGTGCGGTCTATGAACATCTACTGTTATGGTAAGTTTACTTACATGACTGAATTGGATGTATGGAATTTAAAAGGTTTTTGTGCTTTGTGTTAGAAAGTTTCCTCAAAATATTAGGGGTGGTTGAGTAGGGCGGCCACGGTGGTGCAGCAGTTAGCGTTGTCACCTCACAGCAAGAGGTTCTCTGGTTCGATCCTCGGGTGGGGTGCCTTCTGTGTGGAGTCCGCATGTCCTCCTTGTGGTCGCGTGGGTTTCCTCCGGGTGCTCCGGTCTCCTCCCACATCCCAAAGACATGCTGTAGGTGGATTGGACACTCTAAAGTGGCCCTAGGTGTGTGTGCGTGCCTTCATTGAAGGTTGGGTGCCGGGCTGGAACTCGACACCGTAAAACTCCTCTGCCAATCATGAGCGGACAGGTGATCTGCTGTGGCGACCCCTAACCAAGAAAAGCCGAAAGGAGAAGAAGAAGAAGATTAGGGGTGGTTGAGTGGGAATCTTACCTGGAAAAGAGGGAATTATTACGGCAAAATCAAATTAAATGCCATTCAATACCCTGGAATCAATGACAGAGTTTCTATTAATAGTGCATTAACGCTAAAGTCAGAAAAATTGTGAAACAGATTTTTAAGGAAGGTATTTATGGATATGTAGAACCCTTAACTTGGAATTTTTAGATACATAGGTGAGGATATACATTTTTCTTTTTTAATGTTTTTCCATACTCTTTTTAATGTATTTTAAGCACTGTTTTTATGCCATATCTCCAAGTTAATTTTGAGAAGAATTCTTTACGATATTAGTTTGTTAACCTGACTGGTCAAGCAGTTCATAGTATTAACTGATGAGATGTAGTTTGCAATTGGTTTTATTTATTCTGATGAAGTCCAGTAGTATACGGAAGAAAGTACTTATTCTGTGTAATTAAATAAAAATTCCATGATGGCTTGACAGAGTTTTTATTGTTACAACTGAAATGCGTTTATCATATTAACACTGCTGCAGTAGCCTTAGCTATATGGCTAGATTACCTTAACTTACATTTGGCAGGTGGAAGGAGAAGAATCCAGGAACCCCAGGAGAATGATCCTTGTAAAGCCTGATTTAGACTTAGTGAAGGCCTTAAGCTTATAATGCTTTGTAAAAGGATGTACAGAAGACCAAGATGTAGCTTTTAGAATATTTCTAAAACCAACCCTTTCCAAAAAGCCACAAATGAAGCCAAGGCCCTTGTAGTGTGGACCTTAACCCTGCCTAGAAAAATGCTGTGACGAGTATAAAAAAAGGTGATACCTTTAGACAACCATTTGGAAATAGTCTGTTTTGACATCTGTTTTGACACTTGTTCCTTCTAAACTTAACAAGAAGAGAACAGCAGATCCAAAAAATTGTATCTGTAAAGATAATACCCTACTTGTCATTGGGTATCTAATGCACAGAGTATCCTTTCTATTTTTTTTTTTTTTTTAAATAACAAAAGACATTGGGGCGATGGATAATTTGGCATAAAGTAAATTCAAATACCACTTTAGGCAGAAAAGACAGATTAATTCTCAAAATAAAGAAAAAAAAACTTTCTCTGTAGAAAATGAGATATAGTTTATTTATTTTACATTTGTTTACCGGGAAAGTCCGACTAGACACAGGTCCTTTTTCAGCAGAGGCCCAGGGAGAAAAGCTCCAGATACATTTTAGACAGTTCTACACAGCTCAAACAATTACAAATCAGATATTACACAGTTCAGAGTTTCACAGGTCAAAAAAGTACGAATCACCAGGTTACACAACATAGACATCTATTAATAATAGTTGGCAAAAGATGGCATACAGCAAAAATACAACGAAAAACATTTGCAGATATTTTCACAAATCAGAACACAATGAAGAACCAGTAGTGCCAGTATAATACTTCACACAGAAGCTTTGAATGTTATTTGACAAGTATAGTGTTTTTACTATATATCCAGGTAGGTGGTGCAGTTATAGTAAACATATTTGATGGACTATTTGCTCTATGGAAATTAGATCGAGATTAGGTTTAGATGGGGGATGAGTAGCTGAACAATGTTTATCCTGGAGAGTCACAGGAGCATAACCAGGAATCCATATAGTATGCTTTGAGAAGCTTTTTGAATTGGGTAGTGGAGCACATGGAGGTTAGGTAGTAAGGTGAGGAGTTCCAAGCTTTAGCTGTGGAATAGCTAAAGAGAGATTTTCCTGCATCATGGTTATGTTTGATGATTTCTAGGCGGTTTTGGGTGCTGGATCTTAAGGTTCTAGTGATGGAATAAGGTATAATTAAATTTTATAGAGCTGGAGTTTTAGTTGGTTGGTAGTATATTTTATGTGCAAATGACAATTGGTTGAGTTTCAATAGCTGAGGTAACTCAAGCCGCCCCAGTTGCTTGAGAGCTACACAGTGATGGGTCTTACAGTGGGTTTCATTAGCGAATCTAGCAATCTTGTTATAGCAGGTTTCTAGCTTGTGTAAGTCGGTTTTGCGGAGGTTAGTAAGTATTGGAGATGTGTAGAGGAGGGAAGACGGCAGATGTGTTCTGGCTATGGTGGCTTTAGTTTGTTTAGTAAGAAAATTTTTATTGCAATAAAGGATACCAAGCTTTTTATGAACCTTCTTGATAGTCTGGGCTATATGAATGTCATATTTAAAGTTGCAATCTATTTCTACCCCTAAGAGTTTGTTATTTTGTTTCTGGATATGATGGTGAAGGTGTCATATGGACGACTGGATCTATTTCTGGATATGATGGTGAAGGTGTCATATGGAGGACTGGATCTACCTGTGTTGAACAGGAGAAGTTTTGTTTTATTTTTATAGTTTATTTATAGTTGACATAAGAGATTGCAACTCAGATACTCTTGCAGAGATCAGAACAATCAGCAAAATGTTTTCCATGGTTTGTTTCTTTCGGCTTTTCCCAGTTAGGGGTCGCCACAGCGGATCTCCGGTCCGCTAATGATTGGTAGTTGATTTTTATGTGCCGAGTTACCAGCCCTGACGCACAACCTTCAACGAAGGTATGCCCATTCACACATCTCCACGCAGAAGACGCTCTAGCTGAGAATCGAACCGGACAGTGTCTTACTGTGAGGTGACAACGCTATGGTAAGAACTTCAATCTAGCCAGATTAGATGCTTCAAGTTTCTCTATCACAAAATTAAGATCCCAAGAAGGGGCCGCTGGTTTTCTTGGAGGCCTCTTAAGTAAAACCCATTACAAAAATATTTTGACATGAGAAAGCCTTGAAAGAGGAGGATCCATGGGTAGACAAGCTGAAATGGCCAATAAATGAACCTTTATAGAGGAGTAAGAAAGGCCATACGAAGGTAACTCACACAAACACTGTGAAACCATAGAACCACTAGCACTAAATAGGTGCTGTTTACATTTTTGTTGGCACCAGCTAGAAAACCTCTCTCATTTGTTAGTATAAGATTTTCTAGTAGCAGGCTTTTTTGCCTCCATTAGTATCTGTTCCACATCCTCAGTAAACAGGTGGCTAAAGTAAAATAAAATCTTCATCCAGGCAGTCAGCTGAAGATGATTGGAGTCAGGGTGCATCACAAAGCCTTGATCTTGTGTGAGTAAATCATTTCTGTGAGGAAGCTTGAGGTAACTGACACTGGCCACTTCCAAATGAAAATTTTGAATCACTACTGCCCGAGCCAGAAGGGGAGCAACCACAAAGATCTTGGGGAATTCCTTCTGAATCTTCAGAAGTACCCGGGATATCAGTGGAAGGGTGGAAAAGCATTAAGGAACATTCCTGTAAAAGAAAAAGAAATAGGCATCAGTCTTCCAAGCCTTCTGGCATGGAGTCTTAGAGGAGAATCTTGACAGCTGATTATTTAGAGAGAAGGCACATGGGTCTATTAGAGGACTCCCCATAGATGATCAAATCTTTTAAGACCCCCAATCTAGTTTGCATATGTAAGGGTCTATCCTGCCCTGTTCAGTTTGTCCGCCACACAACATTGCTCTAATAGCATGAAGGATGCCTGTAGAGTGAAACTGTGCTGTGAAGCTATGTCCCAAGCTAACATGGCTAGTCTGAAAAGGGGGTACAGACCTGACTCTCCCCTGTTTGAAGTAACACATGACTGTGTACTGTCCTAAACAACCCAAAGAGTTCCTAGGAACCAAAGATGATTCAGAGAGTTTAGTGCCTTGACCAGGACAAGCATCAATTTCATTTATGCACTTGCATCTGTCCCAGGTGTGCCACACACCTTCCACTATTATACCTCCTGAAATTGCTCCCCAAAGTCCAAGACATCTGAGATGACCGACTGCTTTGGAACAGGGAGGGATAAGGGGTGACCCAAATTTAGGGATATTTGCTGTCTCCACCAGGTAGTTTTTCTATTGACAAACTACAGAACTAGGATTTGAAAAGACAAGGGATGCTGATGTAGGGATCAAAGAAACTTCAGACGGTATTGTATCTTTCTCATGTGGATCTTGCCAGTATTATCATGTGAATCATAGATGCTATAAGAACCAAAATCCTGAGGTATTCCCTCACAGTGACTCAAGTCTAAGTAGAAAACATTAGAAGCAGATATAGATCTATTTGCTTCCTGTGGAAGAAAAACTGTTTGACACGTCCAGATGACACTCCAGGAATATAATCTAGTGTGAAGTAGTCAAAAAAGACTAATGAATGTTCGCTTGAAATCCCATCTTGTGTAAAAGATCTCTCCCCAAAGGGAGACATTCCGGACACTTTGAAAGACCTTACAAAGACAAACAAGTCATCTAAATATGGAAAAAAGAAAATGGATACCTTGTAACCTGCAATGTGCTATAACTGGAGCTAGCCTCTTAGTGAACACTTTTAGTGCAATGGATAGTCCAAAAGGTAAAGCAATTGATAAAGTGTGTTTGTCTGGATCATACTGAAAAACGCCTGAAGTTAAGATGAAAAGGAATGAGATGATAAGCATCTTCTAAATGTAGAGTTACCAGGAAACGTGAATAAGGAAGAAGAGATAACAAACTGTAATGACATCATTTTGAAGTTAAGCACTAAAAAGAAAGGTCCATAACTGGTCTCCAAGCATCTTCTTTCTTTGGCACTAAAAATAGCCTTGAACAAAAAACTTTCCAAATATGGGAAGGAGGAACTGGTTCTATCACTTTCTGAAACAGATTCTGGTCTGGTGGATGAGGAATAACCTCCTGGCAATGAGGAATATAGCTTCATCTAGAACCTTGATGAATGATCTTCAGAACCCAATAAACCATCTGTTGCCAAAGTTAAAAATGAAGATTCAGACTTTCTAGAAGGGAAAACAGGCTGTCAGGGTAGGGGACAAAGTCCCTTAAATTGTCAAAGTGACGAGTTGGACTATCCTTGGTTTTGGGGGTTCCTGAATTTATTTATTTGGAACACTCTAGCCATTATGTTAAAATCGGATGAGGAAATGTTTGAGAATCCCTTAAGAAAACTACAAAAAGGATGGCAGAAAATAGATTCCCTGATTTAACTTACCCCTTTCATTACTCTTTCTGATTCCCTTAGCAGCAAAGGAACAAAAAAGTGAGTTTATATCCAAAACAGAAAATAAAATCTCATTCACATCTTTTTGGGAGGTTCTGAGAATACAGCCAGGTAAAGCTCCTCAAAACAGTATCGGAGACCAAAGTCATGTAAGAATTATCAACTGAGTCATACACACACTGTAAACAGAGTAGTGACCAGAGCAATATCAGAAAATAAATAATTTAAAACTCCTCACAAGAACCTGCAGACCAAATATTCCTAAAAATTTCACAATTAGTCAAAATAAACATTAACTTGTGAGCCTGACAACTCATTCTGAAAATCAAAGTTGCAGAAGCATACACTATTTTACAGTACTCATCAATAATCTTCCCATCCTTACCGGAAAGAGTAGGGTAGGAAATAACTAACTACACAGCAGCAGTAGGAATAACTAAAGCTATAGCTGCTAGGTCAAATTTGGGAACAGTGTATAAAAACTGAAGAAGACTGAGGAACTTGATATACTATCTGCCTTTTTAGGAACAGCAGGCTGGCTATCTGGAAAAATACAGGCAGACACACACATTCTTCAAAGCTGACAGAACAGTAGGAAATGGTGAACGTTCTGGAAATTCCTTCTGGAACAATTCATAACATTTTTTTGAGGAACTGAGAAACCTTAGTGCACTCCAGGCACATTCTGTAAATAGTCTCAAAGAGAGAGGAAAACCAAAGGGAGTACCTTAAACAGGCCTCTCCTCAGAGTCTGAATCAGAAACCTGGGGAGAAAAGCTGTATATGCCCCTTCATCTTCCAGTTCAGAATCTTGAATCACTTTAGTAAAGGAGGTATCCTTCCTTCTCTTACCAAAAAGTAATAAAAAGAATCAAAAGTCTGAATAAAACCTTGAGATAAACCTGATAAACTACACTTGCCTAAGGAAATTTCAGGAGTAGATACATTTTAGTTTTCTGTGTCAGCAGCAGCTTCCCTAGGGATGGGCACAACATTCTGAGAAAACTGGGAAACCTTCCCTGTTTCCTCACCCAGGACCAACAACAGTGTCTCTCCCTTGCCCACTGAGGGAACCCCAACAACTGCAGAGGACATGTCTAATCCCCAGTCCATAGTGGCTGTAGGTACTAGACGAAAGGGATCAGGGTAAAAGTACAGTGGTCTGAGGTACAACAAATGGCAACAGCAGGGT
Organism: Protopterus annectens; assembly: GCF_019279795.1. Lineage (NCBI taxonomy): Eukaryota > Metazoa > Chordata > Ceratodontiformes > Protopteridae > Protopterus > Protopterus annectens. The sequence continues at coordinate 720,697,276 of NC_056743.1, read as the reverse complement.
AACACACCTGCAGCAGAAGCAAAATGCTAGCCTGCTGTGGTGGCAAAGACTGTTTGCTTAACTTTTTCTTTTTGTGGCTGCAAGAAGGACCGATCTTGGAACAAAGTGTCTGTTCCATCGTCAAGCCGAAAATAGTCTCTCCTTCATCAGAAAAAAAGCAGCAAAAAACAGTAAAAAATTAAAGTCTTTAAATGTTACTTTTGTACACAAAAAAACAGAGTAAAAAGCACTTTGAAATACTTGCCAGCACCAAGTAAACTAAACACAATTTCTCTAGCGAAAAAAAATGTTTTTTTAAATACTTTAATCAATTTTTAAACTGGCAGGAAAAAAAAAAAAAAAAAAAAGAGTGCTCTTGTTTAAAAGTACACTACAGTCTTGTGGCAGCAAGTTAAAACTCCTAGCTTTAATATAACTTTCATAAAGAGGAAAGTAAAGGAATCACAGAAATAAAGGAATGGAATTTTATCGCCGCAAAGGGAACTTATCTGTCCAACAAAGGAACAGAACAAGCCAACCATCGATCCTCAAAAGCTATGCTCTTCGGTGGCATTAAAGCTCTGAAGGGCTTGGCACACAATTTTGTCTTTTACTAAGCTCAGCTTGAGCTGCCTGACATTCAAAAAAACCCACTTTGCAAATGAAAACAAATGCAAATATTTCAGAGAAACTGGATGACAGCTGTATATGTCCAAGCATACAACTCATTTAACATTACTTCACCTTAATTTTGTGTAATAATCTCCTATCAAGTGTATTTGTATAGTATTTTAATAAACACATTAAGACAACTGAATGCTTTTGACCATGACGCTCAAACTAATTTTACTGTGTAAATATCTAATGTACTTTCAGTATAAATGCTGTTATAACACTAACTCTTCTCAGGTTCATAGGTGTGTACTAGGCTAATGGCCCTGGAGCCTTTACAAACCTAGCCCATAGAAGTGCCCTGGCATTGTGCCGCCCAACATCAGTTCCCAGTGCCTCTATCAAGTAGAGCCACTGGAGTAATCCCTGGGGTGAACTTTCTATTTCCCATTCACTCATCAAGATTTATCTTGAAAAGGGCCAGTGAGGTGCTCTGCTTAACATGTATGGGAAGTCTATTCCAGAGCCTGGGCAGTCTCTGACATCTTAAGCTGCTCTTTTCAACTGTATATTTACTTTTATTTGCCTGCTTGGCTCCAGTCCTGACTGAAAAGGGACCCTGGACCAGCTCCCGTACCCAGTTAACAAAAATAAATAAGTAAATACCTGAAAAGAAGCACTTGTATCAAGTTATCTTACTTAAACGGCAAATAATACACGTCTGAAGATTATTTATAACTGAACTGTTAAAGCAGAAGCATGATTAGCTATATTTCCATAATGGTAATTTCTAGCCACAACAAATGACCTTGCCTTATTCCGCTTAACACAGGCGCGTTGACAAAATGAAATTCATACCACTAATTACACAGCCGATCATCAAGAAGATTGCAAAATACCCAAAAAGTATCATAACTCATATCATGGCACGGGGCATTTTTGATGCTGGATAACTTCAACCACTGTAATGATCAAATTCTAGTACTTCCTTAAAAAAAAACAGCAATTCATTTCACTCTAAAAGTATTTATTACAATGTCTACTTTACACATACGTGCACATCACTGACTTCTTTCTGTCATTCTTATTTCAACAACTAAATGGTAGTGTTAACACTGACCATACACATGCTTGATTTATTTCTATCACTCTGCTTTAAATAACCAAATCGTACTGTTAATAACACTGATTCTACTCTTGACCGTTATACGGTCTACATTCGAAGATCGAATGCCTTGAGCGTTTTTTTCCTAATGCAAGTACATACCCACGAGTATATACTTACTGTTGTTGCCATGTTGGTTTCCAACGGCGGATTGAACAGCGCGGAATCAAGGTAATGACCTCAAATAAGTCCGACTGGGAAATGAAAACTGAAATGTACAGTTCCTACATTGGTTACCGGTGTACTTAACAGCACTAATGGGGCTGACTCATGTTACATTTAATGCGTAGCTTACAAAAGTTTGGCTTTGGTTGTCATGGTAACCCGATTGTTTTGATCATTTTTTTTTTTTTTTTGGTGAAATTATTAGGAGCCACCTTTTCAAATGCTCAAAGTGGGACGTTTTTGGTACAAACGTCAGATTTTGCAGGCTGAAACATACCCACGTCTAGTACAAAGGACAGAACTTATTTATTTATTTACAGTTTGTTTTCCAGGATAGTCCATTGGGCCACAAGGAGCCCGTTTTCAATGGAGTCCTGGGGAGAAAAACTCCAGAAAAATACAAATTAATAGTACACACTGCGCATATACATCACAGGGTGATATTGTAGTTGAGGGCCTCGCAAGATTGTTTCGTGCAGAAGTGGGCGTGTCGCAAATTGAGTGACAACCCGGTCTGCATATTTAATTTGCTCGTGCATACATGATATGAAAATATTAAATGTACACAAACGGTTAATACAGTATCGTCCAGGAAAGCTGTTCTTAGTAAAAGGTCCTGCCAATGATACTGAGGAAGAGTCGGCTGTGACACCTGCACCAAAATAAAAAAAAAAAAAAAAAAAAAAAAGAGTCAGTTTGGACATTAATTGGGACAGTGAACCAACCATCGCATTCCGACTCTGACAAAGAGAACTATAATGCTACACGGTAAAAAGCCCGATGATGTGTTTTGACGGTTTTGTTTCTTTGCTGATTATAGTATATATTATTAGTGCAATAAAACTTGTCAATTACAGATGTTGGTAAACAGTTTACGGTTATATTTACTGTCATATTACAATGTCGGTGCACTTTTTCTTCGGTTGTATATTCGAAGGGAATGCATAATCATGAATGACATATCAGGGGGTTGGGCTTTGGGCGGGGCTTGCTGCTGCACATCTGAAGCCCTCAACTACAGTATCGCACATTACAGATTATCTCATAGGAATACAAAGTAAATATGATAAAAAAGGTTAACAATGATAGAATACATCAGTATAGTTCATTAAACAGCAATAAAAAAAACTTTTTTTTTTTTTTTTTTTTTTTTTTTTACAAAGGTAGCAGCATAGGGTAACTCTTAATTAGATGGTCAAATAGTTCAATAGAGCTGTGGAACTATAGGGGGCAGTGATGGTGTATTTAGTTCTAGGAGAGTAGGAAGTGGTATTAGAAGGATTAGGTAGGATGGGAACAAGAGCACTTCCATTGTAAAGTTAGGTGTGAGTGCAGCAAGGTTTTAAATGAGGAGAACTGCTGGTGATGTGGATGGGAGATAGTAGAGAATTCCAGAGGCGTGCAAGAGAGAAGGACATTAGGTGATTCCCAGCTAGACTTTTTTGCCTAAATAAAAGATTATTCTTGTAGCATTTTATTTGCTTATTCTGTTTCTTATAACATTTTGGTGTTTCAGATACAGAATAACAGTTTTATACAACTATTACATAAAATATAGGAAATAATTTTGTTGTAAAATCTCAGGACATTTGCTATTTTTACAATTTTTTTTTTGCAGCACACAACTGCTTAAAGAGGGACTGTCCCTCATAAAGTGGGACAGGTGGTAACCCTAACCATAATGGCTGGCTAGCCATGCCACTACATATGTATATGTAGCTTTACAAAAACACAGTTGACCACTTAATCCATCAGGCTGTATACCTAAAGAGAAAGATGCACACAATTATATATCTATGTATTTATATATAATTGTGTATGTGTAGAAGTACACACACACACACACACACACACACACACACTATGGGGATTGGGTGATTCAGAAAACTAAGTGCACTGTGTTGATAAATTTATGTTATTCCTGATCAAAAAGTATGTTTTGCAAGTAGATTCAGTTCCTCCAGCGTGGTGCAAAAAGCACAACATTTTGTTAGAATCAGCTTCCACATTCATTCAAAACACCGAGGCTTCATTAGATTAGTTTTCTGAATCATACACTATCTGTGTGTTGCATGAAGAAAAGAAAAATAAACCCAAACAGACAGTAAATTCTACTCCACATAAAAATGTGTGACTTCTGCAGGCACAGCCATAACACTAGGTTAAGTTAGTTCATAGCCACTCCTGATATAATGCAGAATTTAAAAACAATGTGATACAGTGGAATACCTGTATAAATAAGCTACACAGCAAAAAAAAAAAATCACTTAAAAGAAAACTCCACCCTAGAACTAAAAAAACTGTTTTTTTCACTCTTTGTTTCCTGACTTATTTTAACACATCAAAATCACTCTGAGTGCTTTATTTGTAATTTTAGCCTGTTTTCCACAACATGGCTATCAATGGGGCTTGGTATATCTATGTGATCTTGTTCTCCCTCAGTTCTTTCTCTTTCCCATAATACTTTGTATGACTAATGCCAAACATAAGGAAGTAACTTTGAATTCCCATACCATTGACATATAATGGGATTTGTGAGGGTCACTGTTATTTTCTTTACCTTCTGTAAAACGACTGCTTCTTTTCTGTCTCTAATCTCCCTTATTTATGTTTGGCTCAGACCTTGTTTTATGATGTACTTAGAAGTTATCCAGCTACAACCAGAAAATTAACTAAATTGCAGGCCTTTGTTCAGTGTTTTCTTTTGTAATTCAAGAGGAATTGAGAGTCCCTTCCCCTCCACACTACTGCAGAGGTGTTAAAACTGTCACTGCACTGAGAGACTCTCACAGAATCAATTCCTCTTTGACTTTTCCTTTAATATGGTAAGATGTTTCAGTCTAATCTTAAGAGCAAACTTCAACAAACTAGTAAAGGTTATGAAGCTCAAAACTGAATATGAACTTAAAATAGCTGCTAAAACCCAAACTAATTACAAGTCTTTCTTTAACAATGTCAGCCAGTTAAGAATTAATACCCAGCAATGTTAGGAGCTAGTCTACAATCACACTGCCCACGTTGACTCTAAGTTAATAGCTAATAATCTAGCTATGAGGGACATACAAGGTCTGCAGAAGAGTCAACAGCAAGGACAACCAGACAGGTTAGTTGAAGTGGATGCCTTTAGGGATGAAGTGTGTGAAAAGCTGACAGACATAAAAGACAGATTGAGGAGGGAAAACCTGAGATTTGCAGATGTGCCCCAGGAGTGGAAGGATATGATTGTTTGGCTTACGTGAGAAAACAGTTGAGTATCTCTACACTGACATACAAGAATATAGTATACTACTAGACAAAGCACACATAGCTCATGTCCCCAGAAGAAGGAATGAAAAATCCCAGCAACCTATCCTTATCAAGTGCCATTAATGACTACTGAAGAAGAAGCTTCATTCACACGTATGGCTGAGGGGTCCCTGCTAATAGATGTAGTATGGATATTTGTAGACAATGACTATTATTCCCAAGCAAGAAAAAAGAGAAACAGATTTATCCTTATATTTAGAAAATGCCAAACAGGAGACCTTATGTTTAAGCTTCTATACCCAGTGAATCTTAAAGTCTCCTTACCAACCAGAGTCAATCTATTTCTGGATCCTGAACAGGTGAGCATTGAGCTAGATAATTGTCTATAAGAGTATGGAGCTATGGTAGCAAACACGAAGTAGACTTCTAGAAAATGGGACAGGAATTGGAGGCATTCATGCTGGAGAGAGAATGACAGTCAGTCCCTTTCCTGGCTTTAAGAATCTAGAAGAAAATACCAAGGGTATGAAAAGGATGACTGCCTGGATATTATTGGTGGACAAGTCAGAGGGAGTTTCATTCCAGACTTGACGTGATCCAAGAGTACTAGTGACTTGCTGAGATGTATGTCTTCAACTTGGATTTACTTACATAAACCCAAAACTCTTTTACCACCTCAGGTGTAGTAGTACATGAAAACCAAAACAAAAACACCACAGAGTCTAGTGAAAGAAATATGTGGTACGTACGTATTATCGCAACCAGATTTTTCTGATAATTACTGTTGCTTCCTGATGTTTACATGTAAGTGTTAAAGGTGTGACAATGTCAGAGAAAGGGTTCTCTTTCACAGTGAATGTCCTTTTAGGCAGGGTTATCAGTAACAAATGACAAATTGAATGCTGTTGTTTCGGTATGCACTTTGCCGCCTGCATGTCATGTTGCTGGCAGTAAAGTGCATACAGACTTTAACTGTCAGGGCTGCTGTCTGACTTACTGCAATTGCTGACTACTTTTCCCCACATAAAAAGGCACAGACACAGAAGTAATGGTTTTGCTCCACTTTTAGTTTTTAACAATTTGTTAACATGAGTTCAGGTTCAAATGAAAAACCTGCTATATTCCACTAACGACAGGAAGAAGCGCATCCTCAGACAGAAACACTTTTTCCATACTGTTCTTACTATGTGTACTCGGGAACCTGCAATCACCTATCAACATCATTCACCCTGCATTTTTACAAGCATTACTGTATGTCATTTTCCCATTGCGAAGGTTATTATGCAGTATGGTAACAGTTTTTTTAAGAAAGGATTACTTTACGACCCAAAAAAGTCCTGTGTGTGTTTTCCTTGTTTGAGAGCTTTGTTCCTGACAGTTCAAAAATTCCATTCATCAGTAAGACAGCATGGGTGACAATTCCAGCCTGCATCTGTAATGCACGCAAAAATGGAAGAGTATTTCTGAATGTTTTTCTGTCCTGCAAGGTAATCCACAGGTTTTTCAACAGCCAAAAGGAGTCTGCGCAACACTTTACAGTGTTTTATGTGCTCGTCTGTTTTCAACTAAGCGAAATTCGCAACCACAAACATCTGGTTGCGATAATACGTAAGCTGACTTTGATGGTGAAGCTTGATCAGACCCCTAAGGGATAGGGTCTATATTACCTGATTGAAAAACATATTCATTGAATGCCTTTTCATCAACATATAAACATATAACAGCAATGTCACAAAACTCTGAACGGCCACTCCAGGGGAAAAAAAATCGCTTGGCCAACCAAACACCAAACAAACTCTCAGACCCTACAAAGTGGGGGGCTTCACCTCCCACCCCCTAACTAAATATAGCAACTCCGAGATTGCACTACAGTGGAGAAAGGGGCAAATTCCCAATGATGGCTAAGTGTTTTTTTCCCCTGGGAAAAAATTTGCTAAAAATCGTCCGTTCAGAGTTTTGTGACTTCGCTGTTTATGTGTCAATGAAAAGGTATTCGATAAAAATGCCTTTTGACAAAGTAATATACACCCAAGGGATATATTAGATTTAATTGATAGAAGAGTATGAATGGAGACTCAAACAGAGTAAACTGTGCCAACATCAATATATACACTTTACAGGCTGATTTCCTATAATGAACATTAAGCTGAGGTAAGAGACTTCTATACTATCTCCAATATTAAGTGCCAGTCCTTGTGCTGCACTTACAGGTGATACTACTATCAGCTATAAGGTCAAATGCAAGACGGTGAGGGGGTGGCATAAGTATTTGATTGGGTTAGAGTGTGGGTGAGCATACCCAGGGAAATGTAAGCAGGCTTAGCTGCCATGCTCAAAATGTACTCAAAATGGGACCTGAAGCAAGAAAAAAGACTCACACTAACATCAGGATGGTATAAATGAAAATCTTGCTTGCTAATTAAGAATATTCAGTTAGGAATGCTGGTAATATTACAGCAATAGCTTATGCTTTACATAAACCCAAAAGAGAGAGAGAGTTTAACAGGAAAGACCCTGGCCCTATAATACAGTCCTTGTACACAATAAGTTTGTAGGTCCTGGTATAAGAGAAGAGAAGGTAGGAAATGAGACAGACTAATCTGAGATGACAAAACACACTGATGTATTGTTGAGGTCTTCTCATCTGGAAGGAACTATCTTTTTTGTTCAACATACCAAAGCTTAGTACATAGTTAAATTGTTTGATGTGTGTGTGTTTTTTTTAAGTTAACGGGATTTCAAAGTTAGACATGAGAGCTTGTAAGGTGAAAATATTATTGTTAATACAATATCTTTCAAGATAAGATACAAGGATCCAACTTGCTATTGGGTGATTGTTCAGCTAGAGCCGCTATGAGTTTCAGACTTTATACATTGAATATAAATGTAGAAACAGATAGATGCAGGATTGCAAAACACTAGCACATGTTAGAAAGACAGGGCTTGAAATAGTTGTACTTAAGGAAACACAGCAGACAGAAACAGAGCTTAAGCACTTATTAAGGGCTTTGTAGCAACATTCCAAGGGGCAAGGGAAAGAAAAGCAATAATATATATATATATATATATATATATATATATATATATATATATATATATATGTGTGTGTGTGTGTGTGTATTGAAAAATGTTTCCCATTGGTAGTCGAGGATGAGAAAACAGATACTCATGGCAGATTTGTAATAATAATTGTGCACATTTGGGGAATCTTCCACAATCTTCCAAAAAACGAGATGGAAAGGCATATGGCTGATCTTGAATGAAATGATTAGTTTCTAGCAAGGTATCTTAATTGTAACCAGGAACTGGAACATAGTGGAGGAAATGGATGAACTTGATGGATGCCTTAGGCATGAAAAGACCACACGGAAAGGGAGATTATTGAGGACACAGCAAGGGTCATGGCAACAGGTAAGGACTACACCTATTATTACAAGAGCAATGAGTCATGGGCAAGACTAGACATTATTTATGTGTTGGTTGAACACTCATTTTGGCTGCAGAGGGTAGTTACTTATTCACATATCTTATCAGAACATGCAGCAATTAGTCTCTTACTCCAACTGAGAGACTCGGATCAGGTTGAAAGGCATTGGAAGTTCTCATGTTACTGATTATCAGATAAGAAACCCCAACAATACACTCTTACAGTCATGCAGTATTCTATGAAAGAACTTGGTGGGGGGACAGAAATCAGTTGTGAGTCAGAGCAAACTTAAAGACTAGGATGAAATACATAATATGACAAGGAGAGAGCACCTGTTGGAAAAGAGACTATAAACAATATAAGGATAAATTAAATACATTTAGAATAATACAGCAGGGGAGAGATGACCAAAGTCAACAACAAGAGGAAGAAATAAAGGCATTGAAGGCTGAACTGGTAAGCTACCTGTCTGAAATATGCAAGTTTAAAAAAAAGTATCCCTTAGGTGCTTTTATTCCGAAAACATACCCAAGATCCAAAAAGGTGTTGAGGTGTGACAATGCTTTCATTTTAGAGAAGGAGACTATCTCAGATGCATGATACTAAGGTCAGTCTGGAATAAACACAAAAGAGCAATTTGTCGAGGAGCAAAGGAGATGCCTGAAATAAAAAATGTGCTAAACAGAGCCTAGAAGTAGTAAAGTTATGACTAAGAGATTAAGGACAAGACTGCATCAAGGCCTGTTGAAGACTTCAAAATGGAAGCACATGAGATTAAAGCAAGCTTGGGAAAAGAACCTAGAAGCCCACTTCACAGAACAAAAGTGGCAGAGAACATGCTTAAGCCCAAAAGCAATAACAAAATCAAGGAAATTTCAAATATTTGTGTAGAAATGCCTTGACGGGTATTTTTACATACCAGTAACATTACATAAATTATAACTAGCAGCAAGTCCAATTTGCTTGAGATATGGGGGCAAGGAACACATTTTCTGGGCATGCTCAAAACATGAAGACTACAAAGAGGATATACAGAATCTCATTAGTACATTGATCCAGAGCATTACAACAGACTCCATTATTAAGCTGGGCAGGGCAGACGAGAGTTTCTAGGCATACAAGGATGCTAATAGAGTTGATTTTGTTTATTTATGAGAAAGATATTCCCAGAAGGTAGACAACTGTGAATGCTCAACAGATTGAGGAAGGTATAGAGATAATAAATAAGATAAAAGGCCTGAAGACATCTAGTGGGATAATAGAATTGTGTAGACTTTGTCAAAATAAGCGGCTTCAATGGGACTCTTTTAAAAATACCCTTCTAAACCTGAACAGGTAAGCAAAGGGCAGAGAGGGCAAAAAGGGAGAGGGAGATACTAAGGTTACTGTTACAGTACTAGCATATATGCATTTTATTGGAAAGGTTTTGTCTAAAACTTGTTGAAGATTTTCAAGAATTTTATTTAGGAAATATAGCCTAAATTGTAAATCTGTCATGAGCATTGTATAAAGTGTTTTTTTAGTGAAGAAACTTGTGTGTAAATATAAAAGTAAACCTGTTCTATAGTCCATCATGCATGAGGTCTGCACACTTGAATATAGTCCATCATGCATGAGGTCTGCATACTTGAATATGACAATTATAAAACTTAAATAAAGCTCCCATTATGAACAAAATGCACTGTCCTAGTCTCCATTTGATATCACAATTCTACTATAATCTCCTAGATGGTTGGATACATTCAAATTTCTCAGTGGAAGAATACAGAACATTCGATTTGCTTCTCATTGTACCAGAGGGTTCTAATCATATTTTGTAATGGAATTATCATTGGTTCTCTGGTTTTATATTGAATACCTAACACAAAAATGAAAATCCATCTACTTGCTTATGTTCAATCAAGTATACCTTATTTTAAATAGCATACCATCAGTTTTGAATAACAAAACACTCCTGCTTTACATAAACTGTAACAAGTGTTAGCACATTCTAAGTATTAGTATTTATTTGTTTTGTTAACATTTGCTGAACGAAATATAAAACTTAACATTGTCTATTTTCAGTCAATGCTGAGAGAGAAAATCTACAGAAATGATTGTTAGACTTAAATATAACAATATCTTGGCATGATAGATGTACTGGTATTAGTGAAGAAGTGCAAACTGAGCCCATGGTAAAGCACATAAAAGAAGTCCATCCAAGGATGCACGCCGTATGACACACACTACAGCAAGCAAATAAGGTGAGTAGTTCAATGGAAGCATTTGGTTTCCCTGCTAGATTAATAGTCACAAAAGAAACACTTGTACTATGGTGAAGAACTGGCCCTGTTAGGCTAAGGCTAGCCTGGGAGTCTTATCCAATAAAGAAGTCTGTGCGGGCCCTGGGAAGCAGCCTGTATGGAAAGAACACAAATGCAAAAAAGAAAAATCTGAGAGACTCCAGATAAAAGTACCATCAGGCAACTACAAGTAAAAGGTTCCAATATTAGTGTTGCATTGGTTGCTGTAGTAATTTAATTTGGGATGAAATGAGGGAATCCCCATTTTCATTTCATGCCATATTGAGTTACTACAGCAATCAATGCAAGACTGATATCAGAACCTTTTACTAGTAGCTACTTGATGGTACTTTTATCTGGAGTCTCTCCAATTTTTATTTTTGCTGATAGAGTAATAGGTTAATTAAGAGGATATGAGATGGGTCGGAGGCAAGAATTAAGGTAGGTGGATTTCCTCACCAACAAGATGTGTTTGAGCAGAGGAACCAGACACCAATGTCCTTTTTTCCCCTTTATTTACTTTGTATTTGGAGCCACTGGTAAAGACAATAAAGAACTCAATAATTCAAGGCTATAACTAGTATGGTAATCAAGAAATGCTATCTGTATAAGAAGATGATATTATTTTTTTTTTATTTGGTAAATCAAGAAAAGGACAGTGTTCTTGAACATTTTGAAACAATTTCAGGTATTTTCAGGATATGAAATTAATGAAGATAAAACAAAGGTTATAACGGTAAAGTATGTGCCCATACATGAATTGGTTTGGCATTACCTATATTTATGGGAACATGATAAGAAAACGTATTTAGGTGCATGGATTGAAAAGAATTATGTTGTGCCAGCTAAGGATATGTGGGAAGAGACTATTACAAAAGATACTGCAAAAACTGAGAATCTGGAAGCTCCTGATTGTGTATATAGATAGTAAGTTACAAGAATTGAAAATATATTTAGTCCCTTTAGTTTTATATACAGATCAGGCATATTTTACAAACCAGAGTAGAAGCTGCAGATGAAATGAATAAAGTGTTGGAGGAACTTAGTTTGGAAGGGAAAGAGGAAAAGAGTTTTTGGGGCAAGGAGATTCTCCCCATAGAACAAGCTGATTTAGGATTACCAGATTTGAAGGAATACTTTAGAACTATGCACTTAAGGCTCATTTACATAACACAAGCAGAAGGTTATGAATCAAAGTGGAAAATGATGATGATGAAACCGGGGTGGGGGAGTTTGAGAAATTAGTAGAGAGTAGGACTTTGGGTGCTGATCCTTAAGGAGAATAACAACGACCAGAATATTATATTCATAGGTCAACTCGGGGATGGAGAAAGGAGATTTTGCCAGTAGGGATGACTGCAAGTAAGGTATAGAAAATAGGCAAGAGGAGGGTGGAATTTACTGGAGAAAATTAACAAAGGATCCCATTTACTGAGTGCAAATAAGAAGACAGGGAAAGGTAGTAGTAGCCAAGAAGAAGTTTGGACTGCAGGTTAGAGACTGCCTTTCCTAGCAGGGAGTGATAAGATGGTATATACAAATAGAATGGGATAGGGGAATACTAAATGAAGGACTAGCTCTGGTAGAGTTTTTAGCTGAGTCTAGAATGGAAGCTGCTGTTAGAAAAGAATAATTAGGTGGGCATGTAAAACATTGCATGATAACTATAAGAA